>NW_026288797.1:0-4329 GCF_023373465.1 Oncorhynchus keta | reverse complement strand
ACAACACTACATAGAGAGACCGAAGACAACAACACTCATAGCGACTTATGACCAACATACATAGAGACCGAAGACAACAACACTACATAAAGAAGAGACCTATGACAACAACACTTACATAAATGAGAGACCTAAGACAACAACACTACATAGCGAACTTATGACAACAACACTACATAAAGAGAGACCTAAGACAACAACACTACATAAAGAGAGACCTAAGACAACAACACTACATAGGAGACTGCATAGACAACAACACTACATAAAGAGAGACCTATGACAACAACACTACATAGAAGACCTAAGACAACAACACTACCATATAAGAGAGACCTAAGACAACAACACTACATAAAGAGAGACCCAAGACAACAACACTACATAAAGAGAGACCTAAGACAACAACACTACATAAAGAGAGACCTATGACAACAACACTACATAGAGAGAGACCCATGACAACAACACTACATAAAGAGAGACCTAAGACAACAACACTACATAAAGAGAGACCTAAGACAACAACACTACATAAAGAGAGACCTAAGACAACAACACTACATAAAGAGAGACCTAAGACAACAACACTACATAAAGAGAGACCTAAGACAACAACACTACATAAAGAGAGACCTAAGACAACAACACTACATAAAGAGAGACCTAAGACAACAACACTACATAAAGAGAGACCTAAGACAACAACACTACATAAAGAGAGACCTAAGACAACAACACTACATAAAGAGAGACCTAAGACAACAACACTACATAAAGAGAGACCTATGACAACAACACTACATAAAGAGAGACCTAAGACAACAACACTACATAAAGAGAGACCTAAGACAACAACACTACATAAAGAGAGACCTAAGACAACAACACTACATAAAGAGAGACCTAAGACAACAACACTACATAAAGAGAGACCTAAGACAACAACACTACATAGCGACTTATGACAACAACACTACATAAAGAGAGACCTAAGACAACAACACTACATAAAGAGAGACCTAAGACAACAACACTACATAAAGAGAGACCTAAGACAACAACACTACATAGAGACCGAAGACAACAACACTACATAGCGACTTATGACAACATACATAGAGACCGAAGACAACAACACTACATAAAGAGAGACCTATGACAACAACACTACATAGCGACTTATGACAACAACACTACATAAAGAGAGACCTAAGACAACAACACTACATAAAGAGAGACCTAAGACAACAACACTACATAAAGCAGACTTATAGACAACAACACTACATAAAGAGAGACCTAAGACAACAACACTACATAAAGAGAGACCTAAGACAACACCACTACATAAAGAGAGACCTAAGACAACAACACTACATAAAGAGAGACCTAAGACAACAACACTACATAAAGCAGACCTAAGACAACAACACTACATAAAGAGAGACCTAAGACAACAACACTACATAAAGAGAGACCTATGACAAGCAACACTACATAAGAGAGACCTAAGACAACAACACTACATAAAGAGAGACCTAAGACAACAACACTACATAAAGAGAGACCTAAGACAACAACACTACATAAAGAGAGACCTAAGACAACAACACTACATAAAGAGAGACCTAAGACAACAACACTACATAAAGAGAGACCTAAGACAACAACACTACATAAAGAGAGACCTAAGACAACAACACTACATAAAGAGAGACCTAAGACAACAACACTACATAAAGAGAGACCTAAGACAACAACACTACATAAAGAGAGACCTAAGACAACAACACTACATAAAGAGAGACCTAAGACAACAACACTACATAAAGAGAGACCTAAGACAACAACACTACATAAAGAGAGACCTAAGACAACAACACTACATAAAGAGAGACCTAAGACAACAACACTACATAGAGACTTAAGACAACAACACTACATAAAGAGAGACCTAAGACAACAACACTACATAAAGAGAGACCTAAGACAACAACACTACATAAAGAGAGACCTAAGACAACAACACTACATAAAGAGAGACCTAAGACAACAACACTACATAAAGAGAGACCTAAGACAACAACACTACATAAAGAGAGACCTAAGACAACAACACTACATGAAGAGAGACCTAAGACAACAACACTACATGAAGAGAGACCTATGACAACAACACTACATAAAGAGAGACCTAAGACAACAACACTACATGAAGAGAGACCTAAGACAACAACACTACATAAAGAGAGACCTATGACAACAACACTACATAAAGAGAGACCTATGACAACAACACTACATAAAGAGATACCTAAGACAACACCACTACATAAAGAGAGACCTATTTTTTTTCACCTTTATTTAACCAGGTAGGCTAGATGAGAACAAGTTCTCATTTGCAACTGCGACCTGGCCAAGATAAAGCATAGCAGTGTGAACAGACAACACAGAGGTACACATGGAGTAAACAATTAGCAAGTCAATAACACAGCAGAAAAAAACAGGGAGGTCTATATACAATGTAGCAAAGGCATGAGGAGAGGAGGCGAATAATTACAATTTTGCAGATTAACACTGGAGTGATAAATGATCAGATGATCATGTACAGGTAGAGATATTGGTGTGCAAGAGCAGAAAAGTAAATAAATAAAAACTGTGGGGATGAGTGGGTGAAAATGGGTGGGCTATTTACCAATAGACTATGTACAGCTGTACGAATCCCAGTTAGCTGCTCCAGATAGCTGATGTTTGAAGCTTCGTGAGGGAGATAAAAGTCTCCTCTCCAACAGGCGATTTTTTGCAACTAGCTCCAATCCACAGGCAGCAGAGCACTGGAGCCGTAAAGGTGGCAAATGGGGTGTTGGCTGTAGGGATGATCAGTGAGATACACCATGCTGGAGCGCGTGCCACTGGATGGGCGTTAAGCCATCGTGACCAGTGAACTGAGACAAGGCAGAGCCTTGCCTAGCTATGGACTTGCAGATTGACCTGGAGCCAGTGGGTCTGGCACCGAGATAAGTAGCGGGCCAGCCGACTCAGAGCAGTACAAGTCGCAGTGGTGGGCAGGCAGAGTGGCGCTTTGAGTGACAAAATGGATGGCACTGTGATAAACTGCATCCAGTTTGCTGAGTAGAGTGTTGGAAGCAATTTTGAAGATGACATCGCCGAAGTCGAGGATCGGTAGGATAGTCAGTTTTACTAGGGTAAGCTTGGCAGCGTGAGTGAAGGAGGCTTTGTTACGGAATAGAAAGCCGACTCTTGATTTGATTTTCGATTGGAGATGTTTGATATGAGTCTGGAAGAAGAGTTTGCAGTCTAGCCAGACACCTAGGTACTTATAGATGTCCACATATTCAAGGTCGGAACCATCCAGGGTGGTGATGCTCGTCTGGCATGCGGGTGCAGGCATAATCGATAATCATGGATTTATCGGTGGTGACCGTGTTGCCTAGCCTCAGTGCAGTGGGCAGCTGGGAGGAGGTGCTCTTGTTCTCCATGGACTTCACAGTGTCCCAGAACTTTTTGTACGGTAGCACGGTAGCAACACAACATGGCAGGAGCCTAACATGGTAGCAGCACAAAACATGGTACAGACAACAGCACAAAGGGCAAGAAGGTAGAGACAACAATACATCACGCGAAGCAGCTTTCCATGATTGAGTCTTTGAATGAAAAGAGAATGAAGAATTGCTACATTAATCTTATTTCAATGTAGTCATCAAAACGATGTATTACAATGGCTGTTGTAACACAATCTCATCTCAGCACCTCCTCCCAGCTGTCCACTGCACTGAGGCTAGGAAACACAGTCACAACCGATAAATCTACAATATTTGAGAATTTCAATTAGCATTTTTCTACGGCTGTCCATGCTTTCCACCTGGCCACCCCTACCCTGGTCAACAGCCCTGCGCTCCCCACAGCAACTGCCCAAACCTCCCCACTTCTCCTTTACCCAAATCCAGACAGCTGATGTTCTGAAAGAGCTGCAAAATCTGGATCCCTACAAATCAGCCGGGCTAGACAATCTGGACCCTCTCTTTCTAAAATGATCTGCTGAAATTGTTGCAACCGTTATTACTAGCCTGTTCAACCTCTCTTTCGTATCGTCTGAGATTCCCAAAGATTGGAAAGCTGCCATGGTCATCCCCCTCTTCAAAGGAGGAGACACTCTAGACCCAAACTGCTACAGACCTATATCCATCCTAACCCTTACCCTACCCTGTCTTTCTAAGGTCTTAGAAAGCCAAGTTAACAAACAGATTACTGACCATTTCGAATCTCACCGTACTTTCTCCGATATGCAATCTGTTTCCGCGCCGG
>NW_026288796.1:0-8339 GCF_023373465.1 Oncorhynchus keta | reverse complement strand
GGAGGCTATATACAGGGGGCACCAGCACAGAGTCAATGTGGAGGCTATATACAGGGGGCACCAGCACAGAGTCAATGTGGAGGCTATATACTAGGGCGGTACTCAGTACAGAGTCAATGTGGAGGCTATATACAGGCCGGGCACCAGTACAGAGTCAATGTGGATGAGCTATATACAGGGGGCAGCCCAGTACAGAGTCAATGTGGATGGCTATATACAGGGGGTACTGGTACAGAGTCAATGTCGCCAGACCCACTGGCTCCAGGTCATCTACAAGGCCATGCTAGGCAAAGCTCCGCCTTTATCTCAGCTCACTGGTCACGATGGCAACACCCATCCGTAGCACGCGCTCCAGCAGGTGTATCTCATTGATCATCCCTAAAGCCAACACCCCACGTGTGGATATTATGCACAGATGGCAACCAGCATTGAGAGTCAATGTGGAGGCTATGTAACGGGGCAACTGCACAGATCAATGTGGAGGCTATGTGACGGGGGCACCGGCACAGAGCCCACCGTGGAGGCCAGTGTACGGGCAACTGTACATAATCTATTGGAGGCCATAGCCCACCCATTTCACCTACCTCATCTCCCCATACTGTTTTTATTTATTTACTTTTTCTGCTCTTTTGCACAGAATAACTCTACCTGTACAGGGGCACCGCACTGATCATTTATCACTCCAGTATTTAATCTGGAGGCAGAGTCAAATTGATTAACTACCTCCTCATGCCTTTACACACAATGTATAGACTCCCTTTTTTTCTCTACTGGGGGTAATGACAGAGTCAATGTTTACTCCATGTGTAACTCTGGAGGCTATTTCACACTGCTATACTTTATCTTAGGCACCAGTACAGAGTCAAATGAGAACCTGTTCTCAACAGGGGTACCTGGTTAAATAAAGGTGATCTGAGTCACTGTGGTTAAATAAAGGTGATCTGGTGGAGGCTTAAATAAAGGTGATCTGGTCTACAGTTTAAATAAAGGTGGCAATAAAATAAAATAAAAACAGAGTCACCTGGGATTTATACAACCTACCGTTTCCAATCAGATTCAATGTGGAGACTATATACAGGGGGTACCTGCACAGATTCAATGTGGAGACTATATACAGGGGGTACCGGTACAGAGTCAATGTGGAGGCTATATACAGGGGCACAGGGTGTTTGATTCAATGTGGAGGCTATATACAGGGGTACTGGTACAGAGTCAATGTGGAGGCTATATACAGGGTACCGGTACAGAGTCAATGTGGAGGCTATATACAGGTGGTACTGGTACAGAGTCAATGTGGAGGCTAGATACAGGGTGGAGGTACAGAGTCAATGGGAGGCTATATACAGGGGGCACCGGTACAGAGTCAATGTGGAGGCTATATACAGGGGGCAACTGGTACAGAGTCAATGTGGAGGTTATATACAGGGCAGTACCGGTACAGAGTCAATGTGGAGGCTATATACAGGGGGCACCAGTACAGAGTCAATGTGGAGGCTATATACAGGGGCACCTGGTACCGAGTCAATGTGGAGGCTATATACAGGGGGGGTACCAGCACAGAGTCAATGGGGAGGCTATACAGGGGTACCAGTACAGAGTCAATGTGGAGGCTATATACAGGGGTGCACCGGCACAGAGCCCAATGGGGAGGCTATATACAGGGGCACCAGCACAGAGTCAATGTGGAGGCTATATACAGGGCACCGGGTACAGAGTCAGTGTGGAGGCCATATACAGGGGTACCAGTACAGAGTCAGTGGAGCTATATACAGGGGGCAACCGGTACAGAGTCAATGTGGGAGGCTATATACAGAGTACGGTACAGAGTCAATGTGGAGCTACAGGAGCCCGAGTCAATGTGGAGAGCTATATACAGGGGGCACCGGCACAGAGTCAATGTGGAGGCTATATACAGGGGTACCGGTACAGAGTCAGTGTAGGCTATATACAGGGTACCGGCACAGAGTCAATGTGGAGGCTACATACAGGGTGTTACCGGTACAGAGTCAATGTGGAGGCTATATACAGGGCACCGGTACAGAGTCAATGTGGAGGCTATATACAGGGGTACCGGCACAGAGTCAATGTGGAGGCTATATACAGGGGTACCTGGTACAGAGTCAATGTGGAGGCTATATACAGGGTACCACGGCACAGAGTCAATGTGGAGGCTATATACAGGGGTACCAGTACAGGTGAGGCTATATATACAGGGGTCACGGCACAGAGTCAATGTGGAGGCTATATACAGGGGGTACCCCGGTACAGAGTCAATGTGGAGGCTTTATACAGGGTACTGGTACAGAGTCACGTGGAGGCTATATACAGGGGTACTGTACAGAGTCAATGTGGAGGCTATATACAGGGGGTACAGTACAGAGTCAATGTGGAGGCGCTATATATACAGGGGTACTGGTAACAGAGTCAATGTGGAGGCTATATACAGGGGGTACTGGTACAGAGTCAATGTGGAGGCTATATACAGGGGGTACCAGTACAGAGTCAATATGGAGGCTATACAGGGGGTACCGGTACAGAGTCAATGTGGAGGCTATATAACAGGGGAACTGGTACAGAGTCAATGTGGAGGCTACATACAGGGGGCACTGGCACAGAGTCAATGTGGAGGCTATATACAGGGTGTTACGGTACAGAGTCAATGTGGAGGCTACATACAGGGGGTACTGGTACAGAGTCAATGTGGAGACTATATACAGAGGTACCGGTACAGAGTCAATGTGGAGGCTATATACAGGGGTACTGGTACAGAGTCAATGTGGAGGCTATATACAGGGGGTACCAGTACAGAGTCAATGTGGAGGCTATATACAGGGGTACCAGTACAGAGTCAATGTGGAGGCTATATACAGGGCACGGTACAGAGTCAATGTGGAGACTATATACAGGGGTACCAGTACAGAGTCAATGTGGAGGCTATATACAGGGTATTACGGTACCAGAGTCAATGTGGAGGCTATATACAGGGGTACTGGTACAGAGTCAATGTGGAGGCTACATACAGGGGGTACTGGTACAGAGTCAATGTGGAGACTATATACAGGGTACGGTACAGAGTCAATGTGGAGGCTACATACAGGGGTACTGGTACAGAGTCAATGTGGAGACTATATACAGGGTACCCGGTACAGAGTCAATGTGGAGCTATATACAGGAGGTACCCGGTACAGAGTCAATGTGGAGGCTATATACAGGGAGTACGGTACAGAGTCAATTTTTTTTTTTTTTTTTATTTATTTCACCTTTATTTTTAACCAGGTAGGCTGGTTTGAGAACAAGTTCTCATTTGCAACTCTGCGACCTGCCCAAGATAAAAGCATAGCAGTGTGAACAGACAACACAGAGTTACACATGGGTAAACAATTAGCAAGTCAATAACACAGTAGAAAAAAATGGGCAGTCTATATACAATGTGTGCAAAGGCATGAGGAGGTAGGCGTCATACAATTTGCAGATTAACACTGGAGTGATAAATGATCAGATGGGCATGTACAGGTAGAGATATTGGTGTGCAAAAGAAGCAGAAAAGTAAATAAATAAAAACAGTATAAAAACAGTATGGGAATGAGGTAGGTGAAAAGGGTGAGCTATTTACCAATAGACTATGTACAGCCGCAGCGACTGGTTAGCTGCTCGGATAGCTGATGTTTGAAGCTGGGTGAGGAGATAAAAGTTCCAACTTCAGCGATTTTTGCACCGTTCCAGTCACAGGCAGCAGAGTACTGAACGAAAGGCGGCCAAATGAGGTGTTGGCTTTAGGGATGATCAGTGAGATACACCTGCTGGAGCGGTGCTACGGATGGGTGTTGCCATCGTGACCAGTGAACTGAGATAAGGCGGAGCTTTACCTAGCATGGACTTGTAGATGACCTGAGCCAGGTCTGGCGACTAATATGTAGTGAGGGCCAGCCGACTAGAGCATACAAGTCGCAGTGGTGGGGTGGTAAGGTGCTTTAGTGACAAAAAACGGATGGCACTGTGATAGACTGCATCCAGTCGAATATAGAGTGTTGAAGCCATTTTGTAGATGACATCAAGTCGAGGATCGTAGGATAGCCGTTTACTAGGTAAGCTAAGTACTGCGAGTGAAGGAGGCTTTGAGCCAAGTGAACAGAAAGCTGACTCTGATTTGATTTTTGATTGAGATGTTTGATGAGTCTGAAGAGAGTTTGCAGTCTAGCCAGACACCTACTTATAGATGTCCACATATTCAAGGTTGGAAACCATATCCAGGGTGGTGATGCTAGTCGGGCATGCTGGGCAGGCAGCGATCGGTTGAAAAGTTACGCTGCATTTGGTTTTACTCATGCTTAAGAGCAGTTGGAGGCCACTGGAAGGAGTGCTGGCAATTGAAGCTCGTTTGGAGGTTGGATAGCACAGTGTCCAATGACGGGCCGAAAGTATATAGAATGGTGTCGTCTGCGTAGAGGTGGATCAGGGAATCGCCCGCAGCAAGAGCAACATCATTGATATATACAGAGAAAAGAGTCGGCCCGAGAATTGAACCCTGTGGCACCCCCATAGAGACTGCCAGAGGACCGGACAGCATGCCCTCCGATTTGACACACTGAACTCTGTCTGCAAAGTAATTGGTGAACCAGGCAAGGCAGTCATCCGAAAACCGAGGCTGTTGAGTCTGCCGATAAGAATTTGGTGATTGACAGAGTCGAAAGCCTTGGCGAGGTCGATGAAGACGGCTGCACAGTACTGTCTTTTATCGATGGCGGTTATGATATCATTTAGTACCTTGAGTGTGGCTGAGGTGCACCCGTGACCGGCTCGGAAACCAGATTGCACAGCGGAGAAGGTACGGTGGGATTCGAGATGGTCAGTGACCTGTTTGTTGACTTGGCTTTCTCAAGACCTTAGATAGGCAGGGCAGGGATGGATATAGGTCTATAGCAGTTTGGGTCCAGGTGCTCCCCTTGAAGAGGGGGATGACTCATGCAGCTTTCCAATCCTTGGGGATCCTGTGACGATATGAAAGAGAGGCTGAACAGGCTGGTAATAGGGGCTGCGATAATGGCGGCAGAGTTTCAGAAATAGGTTGGTCCATTGTCAAGCCCAGCTGATTTGTACGGGTCCAGGTTTTGCAGCTCTTTCAGAACATCTGCGATCTGGATTTGGGTAAAGGAGAGGCTTGGGTGAGGAACTACGGGGGGGCGGAGCTGTTGGCCGAGGTTGAGTAGCCAGGCGGAAGGCATGGCCAGCCGTTGAGAAGTGCTTATTGAAGTTTTCGATAATCATGGATTTATCGGTGGAGACCGTGTTTCCTAGCCTCAGTGCAGTGGGCAGCTGGGAGGAGGTGCTCTTGTTCTCCATGGATCACAGTGTCCCAGAACTTTTGGAGTTGGAGCTACAGGATGCAAACTTCTGCCTGAAGAAGCTGGCCTTAGCTTTCCTGGACTGACTGCGTGTATTGGTTCCTGACTTCCCTGAACAGTTGCATATCACGGGGCTATTCGATGCTATTGCAGTCCGCCACAGGATGTTTTTGTGCTGGTCGAGGGCAGTCAGGTCTGGAGTGAACCAAGGGCTGTATCTGTTCTGGTTCTGCATTTTTTGAACGGAGCATGCTTATCTAAAATGGTGAGGAAGTTACTTTTAAAGAATGACCAGGCATCCTCAACTGACGGGATGAGGTCAATGTCCTTCCAGGATACACGGGCCAGGTCGATTAGGGAAAGGCCTGCTCACAGAAGTGTTTTAGGGAGCGTTTGACAGTGATGAGGGGTGGTCGTTTGACTACGGGCTCCGTGGGCGGATACAGGCGATGAGGCAGTGATCGCTGAGATCCTGGTTGAAGACAGCGGAGGTATATTTGAGGCCAGCTGGTCAGGATGACGTCTATGAGGGTGCCCTTGTTTACAGAGTTAGGGCTGTACCTGGTGGGTTCCTTGATGATTTGAGTGAGATTGAGGCATCTAGCTTAGATTGTGGGGTGGACCGCCGGGTGTTAAGCATATCCCAGTTTAGGTCACCTAACAGAACAAACTCTGAAGCTAGATGGGGGCCATCAATTCACAAATGGTGTCCAGGGCGCAGCTGGGAGCTGACGGGGGTCGGTGGCAGGCGGCAACAGTGATAGACTTGTTTCTGGAGAGAGTAATTTTCAAAATTAGTAGTTCAAACTGTTTGGGTATGGAGGCTATATACAGGGGTACCGGTACAGAGTCAATGTGGAGGCTATATACAGGGAGTACCGGCACAGAGTCAATGTGGAGGCTATATACAGGGGGTACCAGTACAGAGTCAATGTGGAGGCTATATACAGGGGTACCGGTAACAGTCAATGTGGAGGCTATATACAGGGGGTACCGGTACAGAGTCAATGTGGAGGCTATATACAGGGGGTACCAGTACAGAGTCAATGTGGAGGCTATATACAGGGGGTACCGGTACAGAGTCAATGTGGAGGCTATATACAGGGGTACCGGTACAGAGTCAATGTGGAGGCTATATACAGGGAGTACCGGTACAGAGTCAATGTGGAGGCTATATACAGGGGGTACCGGTACAGAGTCAGTGTGGAGGCTATATACAGGGGGTACCAGTACAGAGTCAATGTGGAGGCTATATACAGGGGTACCGGTACAGAGTCAATGTGGAGGCTATATACAGGGGTACCGGTACAGAGTCAATGTGGAGGCTATATACAGGGGGTACCCGGTACAGAGTCAATGTGGAGGCTATATACAGGGGGTACCGATACAGAGTCAATGTGGAGGCTATATACAGGGGGTACCGGTACAGAGTCAGTGTAGAGGCTATATACAGGGGTACCGGTACAGAGTCAATGTGGAGGCTACATACAGGGGTACCGGTACAGAGTCAATGTGGAGGCTATATACAGGGGTACCGGTACAGAGTCAATGTGTAGGCTATATACAGGGGTACCGGTACAGAGTCAGTGTGGAGGCTATATACAGGGGGTACCAGTACAGCCAATGTGGAGGCTATATACAGGGGTACCAGTACAGAGTCAATGTGGAGGCTATATACAGGGGGTACCAGTACAGCGTCAATGTGGAGGCTATATACAGGGGGTACCGGTACCGAGTCAGTGTGGAGGCTATACAGGGGGTACCGGTACAGAGTCAATGTGGAGGCTATATACAGGGGTACTGGTACAGAGTCAATGTGGAGGCTATATACAGGGGGTACCAGTACAGAGTCAATGTGGAGGCTATATACAGGGGGTACCAGTACAGAGTCAATGTGGAGGCTATATACAGGCACGGTACAGAGTCAATGTGGAGGCAATATACAGGGGTACTGGTACAGAGTCAATGTGGAGGCTATATACAGGGGTACCGGTACAGAGTCAATGTGGAGGCTATATACAGGAGGTACCGGTACAGAGTCAATGTGGAGGCTATATACAGGGGTACCGGTACAGAGTCAATGTGGAGGCTATATACAGGTACCGTACAGAGTCAATGTGGAGGCTATATACAGGAGTACCGGTACAGAGTCAATGTGGAGGCTATATACAGGGGGTACCAGTACAGAGTCAATGTGGAGGCTATATACAGGGGTACCGGTACCGAGTCAATGTGGAGGCTATATACAGGGGTACCGGTACAGAGTCAATGTGGAGGCTATATACAGGGGTACCAGTACAGAGTCAATGTGGAGGCTATATACAGGGGGTACCGGTACAGAGTCAATGTGGAGGCTATATACAGGGGGTACCGGTACAGAGTCAATGTGGAGGCTATATACAGGAGTACCGGTACAGAGTCAATGTGGAGGCTATATACAGGGGGTACCAGTACAGAGTCAATGTGGAGGCTATATACAGGGGGTACCGGTACAGAGTCAATGTGGAGGCTATATACAGGGGGTACCGGTACAGAGTCAATGTGGAGGCTACATACAGGGGTACTGGTACAGAGTCAATGTGGAGGCTATATACAGGGGGTACGGTACAGAGTCAATGTGGAGGCTATATACAGGGGGTACCGGTACAGAGTCAATGTGGAGGCTATATACAGGGGTACTGGTACAGAGTCAATGTGGAGGCTATATACAGGGGTACCGGTACAGAGTCAATGTGGAGGCTATATACAGGGGTACCAGTACAGAGTCAATGTGGAGGCTATATAACAGGGTACCAGTACAGAGTCAATGTGGAGGCTATATACAGGTGGTACCAGTACAGAGTCAATGTGGAGGGGGTGCAAATAGTCTGGGTAGCCATTTGATTAGCTGTTCAGAGTCTTATGGCTTGGGGGTATAGAAGCTGAAGAAGATGTTCAATGAGATGTTCAATGAGATGTTCAATGAGATGTTCAATGACTGTTTTCACCTGGAAGCCT
>NW_026288795.1:30000-32236 GCF_023373465.1 Oncorhynchus keta | reverse complement strand
GAAAGTATTCGGCCCCATTGAACTTTGCGACCTTTTGCCACATTTCAGGCTTCAAACATAAAGATATAAAACTGTATTTTTTTGTGAAGAATCAACAACAAGTGGGACACAATCATGAAGTGGAACGACATTTATTGGATATTTCAAACTTTTTAACAAATCAAAAACTGAAAAATTGGGCGTGCAAAATTATTCAGCAAAAGGTCGCAAACTCTGGTGGGGCCGATTTTCGCAAGGCACTGTATCCCTTCAGCACAACGCACGTTTTTGTTTCGTCCCCGATGCCAATTCAATAAATACCAAATCATATCAACTTTTTATTTGTCACATACACTTGTTTACAGATGTTATTGGGATTGTAGTGAAATGCTTGTGCTTCTAGTTCTGACAGTGCAGCAATATCTAACACATAATATCTAACAAGTAATATCTAACAATTTCACAACAAATACCTAATACACAAATCTAAGTAAAGGAATGGAATAAGACTATGTAAATATATGGACGAGCAATATCAGAGTGGCATAGACTGAGATACAGTAGATAGAACACAATACAGTATATACATGTGAGATGAGTAATGCAGGATACTGTATTATCCTGCGGCAGGGTAGCCTAGTGGTTAGAACCCCAAAGGTTGCAAGTTCATATCCCCAAGCTGACAAGGTACAAATTGTCGTTCTGCCCCTGAACAAGGCAGTTAACCCACTGTTCCTAGGCCGTCATTGAAAATCAGAATTTTCCTAGTTGAATGAAGGTAAAAATAAAACATGTGCATTATTAAAGTGACTAGTATACCAGATGTTCCACTCACTTCTCACCGCGACTGATATCAAAACTCACCAAAAAGGAAATCGAACCGGCAGTTGTGCCACAGTGCCTCCATGTGTTGAGACACATGTAAGTAAACTTTTCCAACGACTGTTTCTGCAGGAGCTTCCTGTTGTGACTGGGACTCAGAGTTGGGAGCTTCCTGTTGTGACTGGGACTCTAGAGTTGGGAGCTTCCTGTTGTGACTGGGACTCCTAGAGTTGGGAGCTTCCTGTTGTGACTGGGACTCTAGAGTTGGGAGCCTCTGTTAGACTACCTATATTGGGAGCCCTGAGCCAGACTGGGACCATAGAGTTGGGAGCCTTGTCAGGGGACTGGGACTCTAGAGCTGGGAGCCTCCTGGGCTGCACCAACTGTAGAGCTGTAATTCTGCCACATCTGGGACCCCAGAGCTGGAGCCCTGCTGCACTGGGACTCCAGAGCTGGGCTTCCTGTTGTGACTGGGACTCTAGAGTTGGGAGGCTTCCTGTTGTGACTGGGACTCTAGAGTTGTTCCTGTTGTGACTGGGACTATAGGGATTGGGAGCTTCCTGTTGTGACTGGGACTCTAGAGTTGGGAGCTTCCTGTTGTGACTGGGACTCTAGAGTTAGAGCTTCTGTTGTGACTGAGACTCTAGAGTTGGGAGCTTCCTGTTGTGACTGGGACTCTGGAGTTGGGAGCTTTCCTCAAGCTTGTGACTGGGACTCTAGAGTTGGGAGCTTCCTGTTGTGACTGGGACTCTAGAGTTGGGAGCCTGTTGTGACTGGGACTCTAGGTTGGGAGCTTCCTGTTGTGACTGAGACTCTAGAGTTGGGAGCTTCCTGTTGTGACTGGGACTCTAGAGTTGGGAGCTTCCTGTTGTGACTGGGACTCTAGAGTTGGGAGCTTCCTGTTGTGACTGGGACTCTAGAGTTGGGATTTCCAGGGACCTCACAATATCATATAAACACCATACTTTGGTGCCGATACGATCAAAGCATTGAGATTCTGTATGTGTCCATGTTCTATGAGTATTTAGAATCTGTATGTACCATGTTCTATGAGTATTTAGATGCTGTATGTACCATGTTCTATGAGTATTTAGATTATGTATGTACCATGCTCTACAGTATTGAGATTATATATGTACCATGATTCTATGAGTATTTAGATTCTATATGTGCCATGCTCCCTACGAGTATTGAGATTATATATGTACCATGATTCTATGAGTATTTAGATTATATATGTACCATGCTCTACGGGTATTGAGATTATATATGTACCATGTTCTATGAGTATTTAGATTCTGTATGTACCATGCTACTACGGTATTGAGATTCTATATGTACCATGTTCTATGAGTATTGAGATTATGTATGTACCATGTTCTATGAGTATTTCGATTATGTATGGCAAATCTGTTCTAGGCAGTATTGAGATTAT
>NW_026288795.1:0-27500 GCF_023373465.1 Oncorhynchus keta | reverse complement strand
TAACACCTACCTAACCTCATGGTAACACCTATCTAACCTCATGGTAACACCTACCTAACCTCATGGTAACACCTACCTAACCTCATGGTAACACCTACCTAACCTCATGCAGAAACGGTTGTGTTGTCTGAAATGGCACCCCATTCCATATAGTTGTCACACCCTGATCTGTTTCACCTGTCTTAGTGCTTGTCTCCACCCCCCTCCAGGTGTTGCCCATCTTCCTCATTATCCCCAGTGTATTTATACCTGTGTTCTCTGTTGCCAGTTCGTTTTGTTTCGTCCAAGCCTAACTGCGTTTTTTCCCATGCTCCTTTCTGGCTCTCGTTCCTGTTTTCTAGCTTTCCCGGTTTGTGACCATTCTGCCTGCCCTGACAATGAGCAGCATGTTGTTCTGTACCTTTGGGACTCTGCTCTGGACTCTGCTCTGCTCCATTGTTATGGAACGGTCTGCCTACCCATGTGAGAGACGCAAACTCGGTCTCAACTTTTAAGTCTTTACTGAAGACTCATCTCTTCAGTGGGTCATATGATTGAGTGTAGTCTGGCCCAGGAGTGTGAAGGTGAACGGAAAGGCTCTGGAGCAACGAACCGCCCTTGCTGTCTCTGCCTGGCCGGTTCCCCTCTTTCCACTGGGATTCTCTGCCTATAATCCTATTACAGGGGCTGAGTCACTGGCTTACTAGGGCTCTTTCATACCGTCCTGGAGGGGGTGCGTCACCTGAGTGGGTTGATTCACTGTTGTGGTCATCCTGTCTGGTTGGCGTCACCCCCCCTTGGGTTGTGCCGTGGCGGAGATCTTTGTGGGCTATACTCAGCCTTGTCTCAGGATGGTAAGTTGGTGGTTGAAGATATCCCTCTAGTGGTGTGGGGCTGTGCTTGGGCAAAGTGGGTGGGGTTATATCCTTCCTGTTTGGCCCTGTCCGAGGGTGTCCTCGGATGGGGCCACAGTGTCTCCTGACCCTCCTGTCTCAGCCTCCAGTATTTATGCTGCAGTAGTTCATGTGTCGGGGGGCTAGGGTCAGTTTGTTATATCTGGTACTTCTCCTGTCCTATTTGGTGTCCTGTGTGAATTTAAGTGTGCGTTCTCTAATTCTCTCCTTATCTCTTTCTTTCTCTCTCGGAGGACCTGAGCCCTAGGACCATGCCCCAGGACTACCTGACATGATGACTCCTTGCTGGCCCCAGTCCACCTGGCCATGCTGGGTTGCTCCAGTTTCAACTGATGACCCTAGGACCATGTCCCAGGACTACCTGACATGATGACCCCTGTCCCCAGTCCACCTGGCCATGCTGCTGCTCCAGTTTCAACTGTTCTGCCTTACTATTATTCGACCATGCTGGTCATTTATGAACATTTGAACATCTTGGCCATGTTCTGTTATAATCTCCACCCGGCACAGCCAGAAGAGGACTGGCCACCCCACATATGCTCTCTCTAATTCTCTCTCTTTCTTTCTCTCTCTCGAGGACCTGAGCCCTAGGACCGTGCCCCAGGACTACCTGACATGATGACTCCTTGCTGTCCCCAGTCCACCTGACTGTGCTGCTGCTCCAGTTTCAACTGTTCTGCCTTATTATTATTCGACCATGCTGGTCATTTATGAACATTTGAACATCTTGGCCATGTTCTGTTATAATTCCACTCCGGCACAGCCAGAAGAGGACTGGCCACCCCACATAGCCTGGTTCCTCTCTAGGTTTCTTCCTAGGTTTTGGCCTTTCTAGGAGTTTTTCCTAGCCACCGTGCTTCTACACCTGCATTGCTTTCTGTTTGGGGATTTAGGCTGGGTTTCTGTACAGCACTTTGAGATATCAGCTGATGTACGAAGGGCTATATAAATACATTTGATTTGATTTGATTTGAGTCTATTGTAGGGTCACTAGCAGGTCTATAGTAGAATCACTAGCTGGTCTATTGTACGGTCACTAGCAGGTCTATAGTAGGTTCTGTACCCACCAGCCGGGTAAGAGAGTTCCGCACTTATGAAGTGATTTGCATCTGTGGTGGGTTGATTTGTATCTGGCAGGAGGATTTGCATCTTAAAGTGGGCATCGTGCCAGTAGGGTGAGCAAGTCTGCTGTCTCACCATCCAAAACATGTTGGAGAGCCACCTGCCTGCTGAGTGCTTGTTGCTAACTGGGTAGCTAGCCTGTTGTAGAGGCACCTGCCTGCTGAGTGCTTGTTGCTAACTAGGTAGCTAGCCTGTTGTAGAGGCCCCTGCCTGCTGAGTGCTTGTTGCTAACTAGGTAGCTAGCCTGTTGTAGTGCCACCTGCCTGCTGAGTGCTTGTTGCTAACTAGGTAGCTAGCCTGTTGTAGAGCCACCTGCCTGCTGAGTGCTTGTTGCTAACGAGGTAGCAAGCCTGTTGTAGTGCCACCTGCCTGCTGAGTGCTTGTTGCTAACTAGGTAGCTAGCCTGTTGTAGAGCCACCTGCCTGCTGAGTGCTTGTTGCTAACGAGGTAGCAAGCCTGTTGTAGCGCCACCTGCCTGCTGAGTGCTTGTTGCTAACTAGGTAGCTAGCCTGTTGTAGCCCCACCTACCTGCTGAGTGCTTGTTGCTAACTGGGTAGCTAGCCTGTTGTAGAGCCACCTGCCTGCTGACTGCTTGTTGCTATCTGGGTAGCTAGCCTGTTGTAGAGGCACCTGCCTGCTGAGTGCTTGTTGCTAACTGGGTAGCTAGCCTGTTGTAGAGGCACCTGCCTGCTGAGTGCTTGCTGCTAACTGGGTAGCTAGCCTGTTGTAGAGCCACCTAGCAACCTGACTGCTTGTTGCTAGAAACTGGGTAGCTAGCCTGTTGTAGAGGCACCTGGTCCTGTAGTTTCTGAGTGCTTGACTTGCTAACTGGGTAGCTGCATCAGCAGTAGAGGCACCTGCCTATCAAAGTGTTTAGTTGCTATCTGGGTAGCTTATCCTTTTGTAGAATAAGGTCATGTTGCTGACTGCTTGATCCCAACTGGGTATTTCTAGCCTGCTTGATAAAGGCACCTGCCTGCTGGAGTGCTTGTTGCTAACTGGGTAGCTAGCCTGTTGTAGATTACCTCTACTGTAGGTCAACCAAGATCATGTGGTTTATTTGAAACTGTAGAGGACTTTAAGAAGTCTTCAAGGTCTCTGTAGTTTCTGTAGAATATTTAGACTTGTAAAGGATTTTGTGCAAAGAAAGTGCTGCATCAGCAGACTGCAAGTGAGGCCCAACTTTCAGTTGAATTTATCAACATATTTCAGTTTAACCAACCACACATTCTGTGCTGATCTAGGATCTGTTTATCCTTTTTCAGTCATTATGAATAAGGTCATGTTGGCAGGGATCACTACTATTGTGTTATCAATCAAATGATCAGTATTTCTTACATCAGCTGATGTCACAAGGGCTGTGAAACCCTAGATTTCAAACAGCAACCAATGCATTGAGTTAGTAAAAACTCCCTAGAAAGGCACTGAAGACCAGCTATCCTACCTGCACTAGTCATTCACACAGACCAGCATTATTTCACAAAATCTGCTTCCTATTTGAAAGTACGGTCCTATAGACACATTTTGGTATTGAGTCTTTCAAGTTTCCTCTAACGTTAGGGAATTTTAGGAGTAGCAGAATCCTACAACCAGCTAACCCCAGGATTTGGGATCCTACAACAGACCAGGGGGTTCCTAAACCCAGCAGCCTACAAATTTAACTTAGGTCAGCTAGGATCCTGAGCAATAGACTGAACCTTAGACCACATAGGTATCCTTCAATAGACCAGCTAGGATCCTTAGACCAGCCAACCTACATTCTGCTAGTTGTCCTACAATAGACCAGCTGTATCTAGACCAGCTAGAACCTAGACCAGCTAGTGGTCCTACATCAGTTCATTATTATCCTTGGCCAGCTAGTCCTACAATAGACCAGCTATGCTCCTACAACAGACCATCAGCGACCTATTGTGTTATCAAACAACCATCTAGGTTTATAAAGCTCTTCCTACATCAGGCCTGATGTCACAAAGGCCTGTACAGAAACCCAAACCTCAAACAGCAACCAATGCAGGTGTAGAAGCAGGTGACTAGTAAAAACTCCCTAGAAAGGCCAGGGAACCTACAATAGACCAGCTAGGATCCTACAACAGACCAGCTAGGGATCCTACAATAGGTCTGCCTAGGGATCCTACAATAGACCAGCTAGGGATCCTACAATAGACCAGCTAGGGATCCTACTATAGACCAGCTAGGTATAATCCTACAATAGGCCAGCTAAGGATCCTACAATAGGCCTGCTAGGGATCCTACAATAGGCCTGCTAGGGATCCTACATATGCTAGGTACCATAATAGGCCTGCTAGGTATCCTACATAGGCCTGCTAGACCAGCTAGGTACTCTATAATAGGCCTGCTAGGATCCTACTATAGAGGGATCCTAGGTAATAGGCCTGCTAGGGATCCTACAGGCATAGGCCTGCTAGGTACCATCCTATAATAGGCCTGCTAGGGATCCTACAATAGGCCTGCAGCTAGGTATCCTAATAGACCAGCTAGGGATCCTACTATAGGCCTGCTAGGTACTCCTATAATAGGCCAGCTAGGGATCCTACTATAGGCCAGCTAGGTATCCTATAATAGGCCCGTCAGCTAGGGATCCTACAATAGGGATCAGCTAGGTATCTATAAATAGGCCTAGGGATCCTACTATAGGCCTGCTAGGTACTCTATAATAGGCCAGCTAGGGATCCTACTATAGGCCAGCTAGGGATCCTACTCCTACAATAGACCAGCTAGGGATCCTACTATAGGCCAGCTAGGTACCTCTATAATAGGCCTGCTAGGGATCCTACTAGGCTAGGTACCTCTATAATAGGCCAGCTAGGGATCCTACTATAGGCCTGCTAGGTACTATAGGCCTGCTATAATAGGCCTGCTAGGGATCCTACTATAGGCCTGCTAGGTACTCTATAATAGGCCTGCTAGGGATCCTACTATAGGCCTGCTAGGTACTCTATAATAGGCCTGCTAGGGATCCTACTATAGGCCTGCTAGGTACTCTATAATAGGCCTGCTAGGGATCCTACTATAGGCCTGCTAGGTACTCTATAATAGGCCTGCTAGGGATCCTACTATAGGCCTGCTAGGTACTCTATAATAGGCCTGCTAGGGATCCTACTATAGGCCTGCTAGGTACTCTATAATAGGCCAGCTGACTGCAGGATGCCAAATGCATTAAAGAGAAGGGGTGGGGGATAACTAATGTTGCCTCCAGAGTGATTCATATGTTACGAGCTAGTCCTGTCACGGACAGTTTGGTGAATCTGTTGTTGGCTTAAACCATTCTAGCAGCCTCCTGAACAGGGTTCAACAAGTAGTTACAATAGGTCTGCTATGGATTCTGCAAGTAGGTCAGACAGAAACAGGATTAGAACGTTCAGAACCCAGTTTGAACACTGAACATTGTTATAAAATGGCAGTTGACAGGGATTTAAATAAGATAGACACATTCAGCCTTCCAAATTTTCTAAGCTTTAGAATTCTGGAGTAACTGAACATTTAACCATTACTTTTAACCTAAAGTTTACCTTGACCCCTATAGCTCATGTGCTTGAGAGAGAGGGAAATGAAACACTTATATGCAGCATTCTGTAACTTGAACTTTCAGTTTGACTCACTTCCTGTCAACCACGTTGCTCTTTATCTGAACCTAACATCCAGTGGTATATTAGTTCATAATTGTTTTACCAAATTTAAAGGATATGCTGACGTTGACACAAAAGGTGTGGTCTCTCAGACTATAAACAACGTGGACACGTTATTCCAATCTTACTTTGATGCTCATTCATTTAACAGATTTGTATGCATCCGTTTTCAACTCTCAAAGACTCTGTGGTAAGACTGTATTTCTCTATTTCACCAGATATGATCATTTTATGAGGTGTGTTTATTGTCTGATTCTTATGTAATATGTTAGTGTCTCTGGGAGACTAAGCAGGTGAACAGTAAACAGGACAAAGTAGATATCTACAATACATTCGGAAAGTATTCAGACCCCTTGACCTTTTCCACATTTTGTTATGTTACGCCTTATTCTGAAATGTATTTTTTTCTTCAATTCCTCTCATCAATCTACACACAAAACCCCATAATGAAAAAATAAAACTGAAATATTAAATTTACATAAGTATTTTACTCATTACTTTGTTGAAGCACCTATGGCAGCAATTACAGCCGTAAGTCTTCTTGGGTATGACGCTACAAGCTTGGCACACCTGTATTTGGGGAGTTTCTCCCATTCTCCTCTGCAGATCCTCTCAAGCTCTGTCAGGTTGGATGGGAGAGTCGCTGCACAGCTATTTTCAGGTCTCGCCAGAGATGTTCAACGCTGTGCTCTGGCTGGGCCACTCAAGGACATTCAGAGACTTGTCCCAAAGCCACTCCTAAATTGTCTTGGCTGTGTGCTTAGGGTCATTGTCCTGTTGGAAGGTGAACCTTCGCCCAAGTCTGACGTCCTCAGCGCTCTGTACTTTGCTCCGTTCATCTTTCCTCGATCCTGACTGATCTCCCAGTCCCTGCCGCTGAAAAAATCCCCACAGTATGACGCTGCCACCACCATGCTTCACCGTAGGGATGGTGCCCGGTTTCCTTCAAATGTGACACTTGGCATTCAGGCCAAATCTTGCTTTCTTCAGACCAGATCATCTTGTTTCTCATGGTCTGAGAGTCCTTAAAGTTCCTCTTGGCAAACTCCAAGCGGGCTGTTATGTGTCTTTACTACCATCTGTCTGGACACTCTACCATAAAGGCCTGATTTGTGGAGTGCTGCAGAGATGGTTATCCTTCTGGAATGTTCTCCCATCTACACAGAGGAACTGGAGCTCTGTCAGACTGACCATCGGGTTCTTGGTCACCTCCCTGACCAAGGGCCTTCTCCCTGATTGCTCAGTTTGGCTTGGCGACCAGCTCTAGGAAGAGTCTTTGTGGGTCCAAACTACTTCCGTTTTAGAATGATGGAGGCCACTGTTCTTGGGGACCTTAATTTTTTAGTACCCTTCCCCAGATCTGTGCCTCGACACAATCCTGTCTCGGAGCTCTACGGACAATTCCTTTGACCTCATGGCTTGGTTTTTGCTCTGACAAGCAATGTCAACTGTGGGACCTTACATAGACAGGTGTGTGCCTTTACAAATAATGTCAAAAAAATTATATTTACCACAGGTGGACTCCCAATCAAGTTGTAGAACATCTCAAGATGAGCAATGGAGACAGGATGCACCTGAGCTCAATTTCGAGTCTCATAGCAATACTGGTCTGAATACTTATGTAAATATTATATTTCTGTTTTTAGTTTTAATGCATTTGCATAAAAATCTAAAACATGTTTATACTTGTCATTATGGGGTATTTTATGTAGATTACATTTTTTATAAAAAGCATTATATGATAAGGCTGTAACGTAACAAAATGTGGAAAAAGTCAAGGGGTCTGAATACTTTCCATATGCACTGTATGTTAATTACTGAAGTGTCCTTGATTGAGCTCGACCAACGTGTCACTAGTTGGGTAGAGATTGGGACTATCCTATTGTTTCCTTTATACCGGTTAAGCTAAGTCAAGACTGGGTAAGCTAGGTCAAGACTGGGTAAGCTAGGTCAAGACTGGGTAAGCTAGGTCAAGACTGGGTAAGCTAGGTCAAGACTGGGTAAGCTAGGTCAAGACTGGGTAAGCTAGGTCAAGTCCTCAAGTATTTGACAAAACATAAGACACAGATACAAACCTATACTAGAGCTGAAGTAACAGAGGAAAATATAGCATTTGACTTCTAGAAATGTAAGAGACAATCTATACAAACACAGGTGGAGAATCCAACAATGCAGACCATGGATATTGATGACGACACATCTCCCAACAAGCCCAGTGTTACATTTTCAGGTATCAATTCAAGTACAAACACACAGCTTTTGTAGCTTCAAATCCTGGATAATATAAGTATTTTAACATTACCAGAGAGAGTTCAAAGATCTTACATGATATTTCCCTGTGATTCAGCTAATTTTCCATGGTGGAAGAGACCCTCTGGAATTGCTGCAGTGTGTCTCGGGCTGCTGTGTGTTCTCCTATTGGCTGGGATCATAGGCCTGTTTGTCTACTGTAAGTTTAGAATGTTTTGACATAAATATGTATAACCTTCAGTGGTGTAATAGTTAAACATATGTATTTAATTTTCCATTTTAAAGATGGCGTCATTGATCATCACTACTCAACAGAGAGAGACCAACAGACCAGTTACAGCCTTCTGACTAAAGAAGGAGATCAGCAACCAACCAGTTATAATAACTTGACTAAAGAGGGACAACAGCTACAGACAGGTTACAACAGCCTGACTAAAGAGAGAGACCAGCTACAGACCAGTTACAACAACCTGACTAAAGAGAGAGACCAGCTACAGACCAGTTACAACACCCTGACTGAAGAGAGAGACCAGCTACAGACCAGTTACAACAGCCTGACTAAAGAGAGAGACCAGCTACAGACCAGTTACAACAACCTGACTAAAGAGAGAGACCAGCTACAGACCAGTTACAACAGCCTGACTAAAGAGAGAGACCAGCTACAGACCAGTTACAACAACCTGACTGAAGAGAGAGACCAGCTACAGACCAGTTACAACAACCTGACTAAAGAGAGAGACCAGCTACAGACCAGTTACAACAACCTGACTAAAGAGAGAGACCAGCTACAGACCAGTTACAACAACCTGACTGAAGAGAGAGACCAGCTACAGACCAGTTACAACAGCCTGACTAAAGAGAGAGACCAGCTACAGACCAGTTACAACACCCTGACTAAAAAGAGAGACCAGCTACAGAATAGGCTCGCAACCAAAATTAAGGAGAAAGACCAGTTGCAGAATACTCTCAACACAATAACTCAGGAAAGAGATCAACTGCAGAATAGTCTTAATACAAAAACAAAGGAGAGAAACCAGCTACAGAGTAGTCTAAATACCAGGACCACAGAGAGAGACCAGCTACAGAATAGCCTAAATACCAGAACCACAGAGAGAGACCAGCTACAAAATAGCCTAAATACCAGGACCACAGAGAGACCAGCTACAGAATAGCCTAAATACCAGGACCAAAGACAGGGACAAGCAACAAAATAGTCTTAAAGTCATGACTGCTGAAAGGGATCAATTAAAAATAATCTTAACTCAAGGACTAAAGAGAGAGACCAGTTACAGAAGAGTCTTAATACCAAAACTAAGGACAGAGACCAGTTGCGGAATACTCTCACCACAATAACTCGGGAGAGAGACCAGTTGCAGAATAGTCTAAATAACAGGACCATAGAGAGAGACCAGTTACAGAATCATCTCAATACCACAACCACTGAAATGGACAAGTTGAAGAAGAGTGTGGAGAATAGAACTATGGAGCGTGACCAGCTACAGAAGGAGAGGGAAAGGCTGAACTGTAATATCACAGGTAAGGAAAGTAATTTGCAGTAGAGCCCTGTTTTCAATACAACGAAATAAAAACACGTGCACAACTACACAGACAAGATGCCTTAAGAAAACAATCACAATTAACATTTAAAAGATCAGAAATCTATTTTTTTCATTGTGCAGGGAGCAGCAAACATCCATTCTAATAGTTTTTTGTAAATTGTTCCACATGTAAGGTGCATCACCACTGAAGGGACATGTTCTGATCTGTGTAGAAACTGTGGGGATCTGAAGTGTAATGTAATACATTGACCCAGTTTTATAATTAGTAATTCTAGAAGAGACTATAGATGTCAGATACATTGGAAGTTGTTACTTGTACATCAAGCTGCCTCTACAGAAACAGGAGACTAGATCATATGAGCTGTTCTGACCTCTCATAAGCCAAGGCTTGTGCAAAGCTACTTACTTATTCAATGTGTGAATAAATAATAGTTGTAAAAGTTATGTTTAACTTAGGGAAGTTGAGAATTTTCGCAGCTTTTTGTTAAAAATCGCGCAACATTTCAGCGCCTGCTATTCATGCCAGGAATATAGTATATGCATATGATTAGTATGTGTGGATAGAAAACTCAGACGTTTCTAAAACTGGTTAAATCACGGCTATGACTATAACAGAATGTGCGTTTCATCGAAAAGTGCAGGAAAATCTGATAACTGAAAATGGAAAAAGTATCCATGCGCCACTTCCAAGGATTGCTAAAGGTGAACCGGATTAAATGAGGTCGAGGTTGCAATACCTACAGCTTCCACACGTTGTCTAGAGTCTTGTCATTTGCCTACGATTTGTTTCTTGGTCAAACAAAGAAGAGACAAGCCATTTCTTCAGGTATCCGACCGGATATTTTGGTTGAGATTTATCCGGACATCATTTCCAGACGGACACCAATAGAATTTACATCGCCTCGTGATAAATTTTATCGCTTATTAACGTGTACTAATACCTAAAGTTGCATTACAAAAGTATTTTGAAGTGTTTTGTGAAAGTTTATTGTCGACTTTTTAATTTAAAAATTACGTTACGTTAGAAAACGCTATTTTTTCCGTTGTTCACACAGTGTTCATAGATCGATATCTAGGCTATATATGGACCGATTTAATCGACAAAAGACTCAAAATTATGTTTATTGGACATCTAGGAGTGCCAAGAAAGAAGCTCATCAAAGGTAATGAATGTTTTATATTTTATTTCTGCGTTTTGAGTAGCCCCCGTCTATCGCAAAATCAAAGGTTTTAAGTAGCGTTGCAGTACTTTGGGGGATGTATGCTATCAGATAATAGCTTCTCATGCTTTCGCCGAAAAGCATTTTACAAATCTGACTCGGTAGCTAGATTCACAATGAGTGTAGCTTGAATTCAGTACATTGTATGTGCATTTTAATGAAAGTTTGAGTTTTATCAAAAACTATACGTGGCGCACTTGAAATTTCCGCTGATATATGTTCCCACCACGGGACCACTGCCCTAACAATTAACTTAAATTAACGTGTAAATGTCAGATACAATGAACAAAAATATAAACACAACATGTAAAGTGTTGGTCCCATGTTTCATGAGCTGAAATAAGATACCAAAAATGTTCCATATACACAAAAAGCCAGTTTCTCTCAAATGCTCAAATTTGTTTTAATCTCTGTTAGTGAGCATTTCTCTTTTGCCAAGATGATCCATCCACATGACAGGTGTGGCATATCAAGAAGCTGACTTGTGGTGCAACTTGTGCTGGGGACAATAAAAGGACACACTAAATTGTGCAGTCTTGTCCACAACACAATACAGATGTCTCAAGTTGAGGGATCATACAATTGGCATGGCGACTACAAGAATGTCGACCAGAGCTGTTGCCAGATAATCGAAAGTTCATTTCTCTACCGTAAGCCGCCTCCAACGTCGTTTTAGAGAATTTGTCAGTACGTCCAACCGGCCTCACAACCACATACCACGTGTAACCACGCCAGCTCAGGACCTCCACTTCTGACTCCTTCACCTGCCACCCGGACAGCTGATGAAAATGGGTTTGCACAACAAGAATTTCAGTGCAAACTGTCAGAAATCATCTCAGGAAGCTAATTTGTATGCCGCAAGGATCTATACACAGTTCCTGGAATCTGAAAATGTTCCAGTTCTTCGATGGGCCGAATACTCAACAGACATGTTGAGCATGTTTGTGATGCTCTGGCGTGACGTGTACAGCAACGTGTTCCAGTTCCCGCCAATATCCAGCAACTTTGCACAGCCATTGAAGTGGAGTGGGACAACATTCCACAGGCCACGATCAACAGCCTGATCAACTCTATGTGAAGGAGATGTGTCACACCGCATGAGACAAATGGTGTAACTACGGGACATTTTGAAATTGTTGTTTGCTTGTCGGAGGAAATTATAGTTGAATTGATTAATAATGTATACATTTCAATTAGAACCATTTATTCTAATACTATTATGTTATGGTATGAAATGTATGGGCTCTTGGTTAAGCTGTTACTGAAAATGTAAGTAAAATGAATTAATTGTCTGTACCTTGCGGGAAGTTTAAGGGAGAGTGATGATTTATCTTTTCTGACAGATAAGAATGGTCCTTGATATTCCGTTAGTGGAGGAGAAGATATCTTTTAGACAGATTGGAATGTCTGGTTTATGAGGGAGTAGAAGACATCTCCAGACCTGAAAACACTGTGCTATTGTGTGGATCGGAGAGAGTGTGAGAAACTGATGATGTCATTTCATGTCTTTAAATGTAAGGTTCGTTGTATTTTTAGTTAGTACTCTCTTGAATTAAACACTGTCACCTGGCTTTTAAGACTGGTCTCGATCTACTTCATGCATAATTAATGAACTTACAATTCATTAATGAAATAGAAAGAGTGCGAATTTGGTTTTGGCTACAAAACATATAGGAATTTAAAATTCCACTAACAATGCTCCGTTTAAATTCCTCAGTGTAAAAGCTGTAGGCAAACAGGCAATTCACACAAACGATTGCTGTGGGAAATCACCAGAACATTTGATTTATTTCCTGGGGAAAGGCAGAATCAGCTCAGTGGAAGGGTTCATTAGCTTTATCTGTGTCATGTTCTTTTTATTTTAAATAACATTCAAGTAACACATATGGTAAATGTGAAACTTCTAGGGTCCTGTCCTGAAGGATGGAGAAGGTTTGGCTGCAGCTGTTACTACCTCTCTACTGAGAAGAAATCCTGGGAGAAGAGTAGACAGGACTGTCTGGAGAGAGCAGATCTGGTGATCATTAACAGTGAAGAGGAACAGGTGAGAGACAGAGACAGAGAGAGATACTCTATTTATTAGTCCATCATGTGTTAGTAACAATGCTTTATCTGTTCCTCAACAACAGACATTCATCAATGGGTTTGAATCAGTCCTTTTTGTCTGGATTGGTCTGACTGACTCTGTTACTGAGGGGACCTGGAAATGGGTGGACGGCACCCCACTGACCACCCCAAGGTAAGAGACTACTGACCTATAATAACACTGACAACCCAAAGGTGGCAGACTACTGCTCTATAATAACACTGACCACCCCAAGGTAAGAGACTACTGATCTATAATAACACTGACCACCCCAAGGTAAGAGACTACTGATCTATAATAACACTGACCACCCCAAGGTAAGAGACTACTGACCTATAATAACACTGACCACCCAAAGGTAAGAGACTACTGCTCTATAATAACACTGACCACCCCAAGGTAAGAGACTACTAATCTAATAACACTGACCACCCCAAGGTAAGAGACTACTGACCTATAATAACACTGACCACCCAAAGGTGGCAGACTACTGCTCTATAATAACACTGACCACCCCAAGGTAAGAGACTACTGCTCTATAATAACACTGACCACCCCAAGGTAAGAGACTACTGACCTATAATAACACTGACCACCCCAAGGTAAGAGACTACTGCTCTATAATAACACTGACCACCCCAAGGTAAGAGACTACTGCTCTATAATAACACTGACCACCCCAAGGTAAGAGACTACTGATCTATAATAACACTGACCACCCCAAGGTAAGAGACTACTCTCTATAATAACACTGACCACCCCAAGGTAAGAGACTACTGCTCTATAATAACACTGACCACCCCAAGGTAAGAGACTACTCTCTATAATAACACTGACCACCCCAAGGTAAGAGACTACTGCTCTATAATAACACTGACCACCCCAAGGTAAGAGACTACTCTATAATAACACTGACCACCCCAAGGTAAGAGACTACTGCTCTATAATAACACTGACCACCCCAAGGTAAGAGACTACTCTCTATAATAACACTGACCACCCCAAGGTAAGAGACTACTGCTCTATAATAACACTGACCACCCCAAGGTAAGAGACTACTGATCTATAATAACACTGACCACCCCAAGGTAAGAGACTACTCTCTATAATAACACTGACCACCCCAAGGTAAGAGACTACTAATCTAATAACACTGACCACCCCAAGGTAAGAGACTACTGCTCTATAATAACACTGACCACCCCAAGGTAAGAGACTACTTATCTGTAATAACACTAACCACCCCAAGGTAAGAGACTACTGCTCTATAATAACACTGACCACCCCAAGGTAAGAGACTACTGATCTATAATAACACTGACCACCCCAAGGTAAGAGACTACTGCTCTATAATAACACTGACCACCCCAAGGTAAGAGACTACTAATCTAATAACACTGACCACCCCAAGGTAAGAGACTACTGCTCTATAATAACACTGACCACCCCAAGGTAAGAGACTACTGCTCTATAATAACACTGACCACCCCAAGGTAAGAGACTACTGATCTATAATAACACTGACCACCCCAAGGTAAGAGACTACTGCTCTATAATAACACTGACCACCCCAAGGTAAGAGACTACTTTTCTATAATAACACTGACCACCCCAAGGTAAGAGACTACTGTTCTATAATAACACTGACCACCCCAAGGTAAGAGACTACTGATCTATAATAACACTGACCACCCCAAGGTAAGAGACTACTGCTCTATAATAACACTGAACACCCCAAGGTAAGAGACTACTGCTCTATCATAACACTGACCAACCCAAGGTAAGAGACTACTGATCTATAATAACACTGACCACCCCAAGGTAAGAGACTACTGCTCTATAATAACACTGAACACCCCAAGGTAAGAGACTACTGCTCTATCATAACACTGACCACCCCAAGGTAAGAGACTACTGCTCTATAATTACACTGACCACCCCAAGGTAAGAGACTACTGCTCTATAATAACACTGACCAGCCCAAGGTAAGAGACTACTGCTCTATAATAACACTGACCACCCCAAGGTAAGAGACTACTTTTCTATAATAACACTGACCACCCCAAGGTAAGAGACTACTGCTCTATAATAACACTGACCACCCCAAGGTAAGAGACTACTGATCTATAATAACACTGACCACCCCAAGGTAAGAGACTACTGCTCTATCATAACACTGACCACCCCAAGGTAAGAGACTACTGCTCTATAATTACACTGACCACCCCAAGGTAAGAGACTACTGCTCTATAATAACACTGACCAGCCCAAGGTAAGAGACTACTGCTCTATAATAACACTGACCACCCCAAGGTAAGAGACTACTTTTCTATAATAACACTGACCACCCCAAGGTAAGAGACTACTGCTCTATAATAACACTGACCACCCCAAGGTAAGAGACTACTGATCTATAATAACACTGACCACCCCAAGGTAAGAGACTACTGCTCTATAATAACACTGAACACCCCAAGGTAAGAGACTACTGCTCTATCATAACACTGACCACCCCAAGGTAAGAGACTACTGATCTATAATAACACTGACCACCCCAAGGTAAGAGACTACTGCTCTATAATAACACTGAACACCCCAAGGTAAGAGACTACTGCTCTATCATAACACTGACCACCCCAAGGTAAGAGACTACTGCTCTATAATAACACTGACCACCCCAAGGTAAGAGACTACTGCTCTATAATAACACTGACCAGCCCAAGGTAAGAGACTACTGCTCTATAATAACACTGACCACCCCAAGGTAAGAGACTACTGCTCTATAATAACACTGACCACCCCAAGGTAAGAGACTACTTTTCTATAATAACACTGACCACCCCAAGGTAAGAGACTACTGCTCTATAATAACACTGACCACCCCAAGGTAAGAGACTACTGATCTATAATAACACTGACCACCCCAAGGTAAGAGACTCCTGCTCTATAATAACACTGAACACCCCAAGGTAAGAGACTACTGCTCTATCATAACACTGACCACCCCAAGGTAAGAGACTACTGATCTATAATTACACTGACCACCCCAAGGTAAGAGACTCCTGCTCTATAATAACACTGACAACCCCAAGGTAAGAGACTACTGTTCTAATAACACTGACCACTCCACGGTAAAAGACTAATGCGCTATAATAACACTGGAAGGAGTAGGACTGATTCTCTGTGTTGTTCATACTCTAGGTTCTGAGAGAGGTCAGTCTAACTCTGTGTTTTTTTACTGCAGCTATTGGGGAGAACACATCCTAATGCTGGTACATACCATAACTGTGGGTTTAACTATTACGTATCATCAGGCCAAGGAGTATGGTGGAGTTTTGATTGTTCCTCTTCACAACAGTGGATCTGTGAGAAATAGGCTTCTCTTAGGTACATTCTCTACACTGCTGATTAATGAACTCTACTGTATGTTAATGATGGTCTGAAAGACTGATGGGATTTGATAGAATGGTACTCTGAACTACACGTAGGAGAGAAACATACACACATGCACACATTCAGACACACACACCAACATACAGGACCTGAACAAGAGTCTCCCACGGGAGAAAACAACACCTTTATTAGACAAAGAGGAAATTCCCTTTTGGACCAATAGCTGACACTGATTTTCAACTCGCAGGCGGGACTACCACATCACGTGACGATGAACAACCAATCATGACCGACTCATGTCTGCTACACAAGCCGACACACAATCATTTATTCATATGTCAAACAATGATGTGTAGAATATAGATATCATTCAATAGCCACTGTCAAACAATTACTGTTAAGTTCTACATTTCTAAATACATTTAAAATGACTGTATATGTTTATTAGTTATACAGTATGTCTGCTTCTTGTGCTTTTATCATTCCGTACTTAAATGTGTACTTCCTGCTTATTCAATAAATAATTTAATCTAGATTAAAGACATTTCTTGTCTAGTACATTTTTGTTCTCTCTAATCTGTTCTATACTTTAATCTTAAAACTTGTTGAGGATAGGGGCAGTATTTTCACTTTGGATGAATTGCGTGCCCATAGTGAACTGCATCCTACTCTGTCCTAGATTGCTAATAGATGCATATTATTATTACTATTGGATAGAAAACTCTCTGAAGTTTCTAAAACTGTTTGAATGATGTCTGTGAGTATAACAGAACTCATAGGGCAGGCAATCTTCCAAACAAGAACTGAAATTCTGAATGTGGGTCAACTTTGACGTCATCGCCTCCTCCTTTCCCAACAAGATATGGATCTGGTAGCACTTCCTACGCCTGCCACTAGATGTCCTCATTCAGTAGAAAGTGCAATGGGGCATTTGCTGTGAACTTTGACCGAATGGGAGGGGAAATAGTCAGTGTCCCGACAGAATGCCATTTTCCTGTGGCGCATTTCTCTGTTGGTGCCACCGTCGTTCCATTTGGCTGCAGCTGAAAACGTATGATCCAGTTGGAACGTTATTGGATATATATGATAATAACATCCTGAAGATTGATTCTCTACTTAGTTTGACCAGTTTATTCGACCTGGAATATATCTTTTTGAAGTTTTTGTGCGAGTTGTCCTGGACCAGCAGTCAGTTTTTGGGCACGTGAGCTGAAAGTGATAGCTAATTGGACACTAGTATTGGACATTATGGAACAAAACAATGATTTATTGAGGAACTAGGACTCCTTGCACTACATTCCGATGAAATATCATCAAAGTTGAGGGAATATTTATGAAGTAATTTCGTATTTCTATTGACTCCAACATGGCGGAGAAATACTTTTACGTCTGAGCGCCGTCTCAGATAATTGCATGTTAGGCTTTTTCCGTAACGTTAAAAAAAAATCTGACACAGCGGTTGCATTAAGAACCAGTGTATCTTTAATTATATGTAGAACATGTATCTTTAGTCAAAGTTTATGATGAGTATTTCTGTTATCTGGCGTAGCTTTCTAATTCCTCCGGATATTTGAGGCAGTTCTGAACATGGCGTCAATGTAAACCGAGATTTGTGGATATAAATATGCATATTATCAAACAAAACATAAATGTATTGTGTAACATGTCATATGAGTGTCATCTGATGAAGATTTTCAAAAGGTTAGTGATTCATTTGATCTCTAATCCTGCTTTTGTGACTATCTTTTGCTGGAAAAAATGGCTGCGTTTTCCCTTTGATTTGGTGGTGGTCTAACATAAATATATGTTGTGTTTTCGCTGTAAAACATTTTAAAAATCGGACATGATGGGTAGATGAACAAGATGTTTATCTTTCATTTGAAGTATTGGACTTGTTAATGTGTGAAAGTTAAATATTTCTAAAGAATATTTTTGAATTCGCCACCTTTTCAGCTGAATGGGGGTGTAGTTCCCCCTCGGGAACAGGATTTAACATGGAATCTAGAAGGACAATACACCTCTCTGTCTCTTTAAGATAGAGAGTGAATGTTACTGTTTACATTTGAACTTATATCTTGTTAACTTCCTGTTTGTGGTGACAACACCAGAATGAAGGGTTGGATCATAACCATTAGTTATGAAAAACCAGTTAAGCCTAGGGCTGAATACTGCCCCCTTTGGAGGAAGTGCGTGCCCATAGTAAACTGAAAATATTTTTTCCCAAAATTGCTAATATATGCATATAATAATTATTATTGAATAGAAAACACTCTAAAGTTTCTAAAACCGTTTAAATTATGTCTGTATGTAAAGCAGAACTCTCAGGGCAGCCTTTCTCCCAAACTCTCTCTTGTCAAGAGAAAAGTTGGGTCAACTTTGACGTCATCGCCCCCACCCTTCCCAGGCAGCTACCGATCTGGGAACAGTATGTATGTGTTCAGCACGATGTCTGCTTTCAAATGGCGCCTTCATTGTGAGAATCTCGCGAGCCCTAGTTCTTTGGCGGGCTAAAACGTTCGGGTCACTCGAAAATACATGCACTCTATTGCGCGCGGCCGATTTGGAGAACGTTCTTTTCCAAGAAACACCAATTGATGTCGGTTTGTCTGTTCGCGCTGATCTTTGTTCTACATGTTAAAAACATCATAAAGCTCGATTCTGCACTTAGTTTGACCAGTTTAGTCGACTTATAATATGTAATTTTGAAGTTTTGATGCGCAAGAGTGCGGGACCAGAAGTCATTTTGGATGCATTTCAGCCGAAGCTGTTAGCATGTGCTAATATAGAGACACACAACGTGAAACCAAACGATGTATTGGGTAAGTATGACTCCTTCTACGTCTTCTGATCGAAGAACATCAAAGGTAAGGGAATATTTATGTGGTTATTTTGGGTTTCTGTGGACTCCAAACGTAGAGGAGACATACTGCTAATATCTGAGCGCCGTCTCAGTATAGCCTAGTGAACGATGTATGTAACTTAAAAAATAAATGTAATACAGCGGTTGCATTAAGAAGAAGTGTATCTTTGTAACTATATGTAGAACATGTATATTTAGTCATGTTTATTGCTTGTTATCTGACGTTATCTGTCGGAGCTATCATCATTTCTCCGGACATTTGAGTAGCATTTTTTAAATGTCGTCATTGTAAACAGAGATTTATGGATATAAATGGCATATTATTGAAAAAAAAACATAAATGTATTGTGTAACATGTCATATTACTGTCATCTGATGAAGATTTTCAAAAGGTTAGTGAATTATTTATTTTTTAATCCTACTTTTAAATTCGATATTTTCTGGGACAAAATGGCTGCCTCTTGTCTTTTGTTTCGTGGTGATCTAATATAAATATGTGCTATGTTTTCGCCGTAAAACATTTTAGAAATCTGACTTGCTGGGTAGATGAACAAGGTGTTTATCTTTCATTTGAGCTATTGGACTTGTTAATGTGTGGAGGTTAAATTTTTCTAAGAATATTTTTTTGCATTTTGCGTTATGGTAATGAGCTTGAGCCGTAGTCACGATCCCAGATCCGGGATGGGTCGCATCAAGAGGTTATGAAAACAGTGTCTATGGTTTTGTTACTAAACTAACTAGGACGAATCATTGACTACAGGAGGACAGGTGGAATTAACTCCAGTTATAAGAGAGACAGGGTTTTGAGTGGATGTGATTGACAGAATGCATGAGATTCATCTAAAAGGGTATAAATCATCGGAGGCTGCTGAGGAAGACGGCTCATAATAATGTCTGGAACAGAGCAAATAGAATGGCATCAAACCCAGAAACCATAGAAACAATACTCTTGATGTATTTGATACCATTCCACTAATTCTGCACCAGCCATTACAAGCCCATCCTCCACAATTAAGAGTCCACCAATAAACATCCATTCCGTGTGACCATGTATGACTGGCCTAGAGGAGCTACAGCCTGTGCTAATTCAACACTACACTACACAACACTAACCCAATACACATGGGCTCTTTCTCAGACATCTAAACATCTGTCCACTCCTTCACTGATCTGAAAGAGCTGACCAGGTGAAAGCTAAGCCAATCTAATAAGCTTCCTTCCACCATATTGTTTTCACCTGTTAAGCCAATCAGTGCAGAGGTAGGGGAGGAGACAAGCTGAAGACAAGTGAAAGAGCCTCTGGCCACATTCAGAAGCCAAACTTGCAGCTATAAATCATATCAATTAAGCGGAATTAATTTCTTATTCTACACGTCAGAGAGGCATGTTTTTTTTACTACATACTATATTTCAGTTCCTAAACGTTGCATCCTGCTGAACGGGCCCTTGGTCTGGTCACATGTCCATAGATTACGTCCCAAGTCCACCATCTAGTGGTCAATTATTATACTGCTATACATTTACTCAGACTAGTTTCTAACAAAGATATGCATTACCCCTTGACAACTGACAGGGGGCGCTGTTTTGAAGCCTCTGCACATTCAATTTGGTGCTACTACATTGTAAAGATTTTGGAAGATCCAGAAATGCATTTATTAATGTCTACATTCAAATGACAAGTATAGTATATCAGACATCTTAATGTATGCATATTAGACAACAATGCATACTTTAAAATTATATGAAATGAAGATTAAAATATAACAGATGGGTTCATTGTACAACAACAAAATCAATGAGCAACCATGGGGCATAACTGACAGGGTTGGCTTAGATTGTTGACAGCATGTAAACTATATTTCATCTCCAATGTTTGAAAACAAATACATTTGAACAATGAGCCCTTGTCTCAAATACATCATTACTGTTGCTGGTGAGACAGCTAGCAAATATTACTCATATTAACGTGAAATCAGTCAAAACACCTAAAACAAGAAACAGTATCAATAATGATGAAACGAGCCACTTACAATTCACCACATGGAAGTTTCTTGTCAATCTTGCTAGCAATTTGGTCATCCAGAATCACAACCCCTTACGTTCTCCAGCAAGAACCAAATAATGTAGCTCGAACAGAAGTGGGAACTAACAGAGAGTCACTGACAACAATCAACAAGAAACAGGTGGGTTTAGGAGGGGTTCTGAAAGACACTCATGGGGGAGTCCACTGGGAGTTGACTAGCAACAACTGGAACCTAAAAGACACCCATCATGAGCACTCACTAAATGTTCCCCAAGAACAGAAACAAAAGAGCAACCATCACCAAACTGAAGACACCAAACTTGAAAGACAAGAAGCAAACCAAAAAGTGGAGCAAAATGAAAACAGGGAAGATCTGATAAAGGAATGTTTTTCTATCAAATAGGGAGCACCAACTGAGGGTGTTTACCCTCCACATCTCTCAACACAACTGGAGCACTGGGCCAGACACTCTTAAATAGCACCTGGGCCAACATGTCATGCTCAAGTACATTTGTCTAAGTTGGCACATATGAGAATAAACACTGTCAAATAAGTGTATAACAATGTCGTCTTTTTCCTCCGGTGACAAGTGCGCCAAAAAGAAAATGTTTTCTAGAATCTCTGAGTTACTCAATCGTCCAATAGGAACAGTGAGTATTGTGCTTTCTTCATGCTCTTTAGGAAGACTACAGTCTGACTTCTGTTCCATGGAAGCACACACATTGTTTTAGTGGCATTTTCAGCTAACCCATCTGTATAAAAACATACCTTAAAATATATTTGAGAGTACTAATGTTACTGTTCCCACAACAACAAAGTAATATCTAAATACATGTCATTTGGTCTTTGAAACATTTAGCTGAAATACTGTTGAATTCCATTCCTATGGAGGACTGCTCCTACTGGGGAGTGGCCAATATGGAGGCCGGTGGCTTCAAAGCCTCTCATTGGCCAATACAAAGCATCAGCAATCCAGGTTTATATACATCATTGGTTTCTAATTTGTTCAATCTGACCTTTTTTCCCCAAACTGGAAACAACCCAGCCATCACACAATTACTGTCCATTTTAAAATCGAGTGCTTTTAATTTACAGCATTTCCCTCACTCAGACAACCAAACATTTTCAAAGTTTCCCAATTAGAGAGAGGATGGGGTCAACTTCTTTGGCGCGCAGTGCTCAATTTCAGAACAGCTGTCTGTCTAAACGCACACAGAACTGTGAAGTGGAGACCCTGATCTATGACATCATGTTAGCATGTTACTGTACAGCCACAGCATTACAATTTAGGCATTTTTCAGTGTCCAAATCTGCCATATTCAACCACTATCTGGGTATGAGTGTGAAGGACTACAGACTGGGATTCAATGCAAGGCACACAGACCCACTCCAAAAGGCTTTTGGAGCCATCATCGACTCAGTGGGTTTTGTCCAACATGTCTCTGGACCCACTCACTGTCACAGTCATACGCTGGACCTAGTTTTGTCCCATGGAATAAATGTTGTGGATCTTAATGTTTTTCCTCATAATCCTGGACTATCGGACCACCATTTTATTACGTTTGCAATTGCAACAAATAATCTGCTCAGACCCCAACCAAGGAACATCAAAAGTCGTGCTATAAATTCACAGACAACACAAAGATTCCTTGATGCCCTTCCAGACTCCCTCTGCCTACCCAAGGACGCCAGAGGACAAAAATCCGTTAACCACCTAACTGAGGATCTCAATTTAACCTTGCGCAATACCCTAGATGCAGTTGCACCCCTAAAAACTAAAAAATGTCTCATAAGAAACTAGCTCCCTGGTACACAGAAAATACCCGAGCTCTGAAGCAAGCTTCCAGAAAATTGGAACGGAAATGGCGCCACACCAAACTGGAAGACTTCCGACTAGCTTGGAAGGACGGTACCGTGCAGTACCGAAGAGCCCTTACTGCTGCTCGATCGTCCTATTTTTCTAACTTAATTGAGGAGAATAAGAACAATACGAAATTCCTTTTTGATACTGTGGCAAAGCTAACTAAAAAGCAGCATTCCCCAAGAGAGGATGACTTTCACTTTAGCAGTGATAAATTCATGAACTTCTTTGAGGAAAAGATTATGATTATTAGAAAGCAAATTACGGACTCCTCTTTAAACCTGCGTATTCCTCCAAACCTCAGTTGTCCTGAGTCTGCACAACTCTGCCAGGACCTAGGATCAAGAGAGACGCTCAAGTGTTTTAGTACTATATCTCTTGACACAATGATGAAAATAATCATGGCCTCTAAACCTTCAAGCTGTATACTGGACCCTATTCCAACTAAACTACTGAAAGAGCTGCTTCCTGTGCTTGGCCCTCCTATGTTGAACATAATAAACGGCTCTCTATCCACTGGATGTGTACCAAACTCACTAAAAGTGGCAGTAATAAAGCCTCTCTTGAAAAAGCCAAACCTTGACCCAGAAAATATAAAAACTATCGGCCTATATCGAATCTTCCATTCCTCTCAAAGATTTTAGAGAAGGCTGTTGCGCAGCAACTCACTGCCTTCCTGAAGACAAACAATGTATACGAAATGCTTCAGTCTGGTTTTAGACCCCATCATAGCACTGAGACGGCACTTGTGAAGGTGGTAAATGACATTTTAATGGCATCGGACCGAGGCTCTGCATCTGTCCTCGTGCTCCTAGACCTTAGTGCTGCTTTTGATACCATCGATCACCACATTCTTTTTTGGAGAGATTGGAAACCCAAATTGGTCTACACGGACAAGTTCTGGCCTGGTTTAGATCTTATCTGTCGGAAAGATATCAGTTTGTCTCTGTGAATGGTTTGTCCTCTGACAAATCAACTGTACATTTCGGTGTTCCTCAAGGTTCTGTTTTAGGACCACTATTGTTTTCACTATATATTTTACCTCTTGGGGATGTTATTCGAAAACATAATGTAAACTTTCACTGCTATGCGGATGACACACAGCTGTACATTTCAATGAAACATGGTGAAGCCCCAAAATTGCCCTCGCTAGAAGCATGTGTTTCTGACATAAGGAAGTGGATGGCTGCAAACTTTCTACTATTAAACTGGACAAAACAGAGATGCTTGTTCTAGGTCCCAAGAAACAAAGAGATCTTCTGTTGAATCTGACAATTAATCTTAATGGCTTGTACAGTCGCCTCAAATAAAACTGTGAAGGACCTCGGCGTTACTCTGGACCCTGATCTCTTTTGAAGAACATATCAAGACCATTTCGAGGACAGCTTTTTTCCATCTACGTAACATTGCAAAAATCAGAAACTTTCTGTCCAAAAATGATGCAGAAAATTAATCCATGCTTTTGTCACTTCTAGGTTAGACTACTGCAATGCTCTATTTTCCGGCTACCCGGATAAAGCACTAAATAAACTTCAGTTAGTGCTAAATACGGCTGCTAGAATCCTGACTAGAACCAAAAATGTGATCATATTACTCCAGTGCTAGCCTCTACACTGGCTTCCTGTCAAAGCAAGGGCTGATTTCAAGGTTTTACTGCTAACCTACAAAGCATTACATGGGCTTGCTCCTACCTACCTCTCTGATTTGGTCCTGCCGTACATACCTACACGTACGCTACGGTCACAAGACGAGGCCTCCTAATTGTCCCTAGAATTTCTAAGCAAACAGCTGGAGGCAGGGCTTTCTCCTATAGAGCTCCATTTTTATGGAACGGTCTGCCTACCCATGTCAGAGACGCAAACTCGGTCTCAACCTTTAAGTCTTTACTGAAGACTCATCTCTTCAGTGGGTCATATGATTGAGTGTAGTCTGGCCCAGGAGTGGGAAGGTGAACGGAAAGGCTCTGGAGCAACGAACCGCCCTTTGCTGTCTCTGCCTGGCCGGTTCCCCTCTTTCCACTGGGATTCTCTGCCTCTAACCCTGTTACGGGGGCTGAGTCACTGGCTTGCTGGGGCTCTCTCGTGCCGTCCCTGGGGGGTGCGTCACCTGGGTGGGTTGATTCACTGTTGTGGTCGGCCTGTCTGGGTTGCCCCCCTTGGGTTGTACCGTGGCGGAGATCTTTGTGGGCTATACTGGCCTTGTCTCAGGATGGTAAGTTGGTGGTTGAAGATATCCTCTAGTGGTGTGGGGGATGTGCTTTGGCAAAGTGGGTGGGGTTATATCCTTCCTGTTTGGCCCTGTCCGGGGTGTCCTCGGATGGGGCCACAGTGTCTCCTGACCCTCCTGTCTCAGCCTCCAGTATTTATGCTGCAGTAGTTTATGTGTCGGGGGGCTAGGGTCAGTTTGTTATATCTGGAGTACTTCTCCTGTCCTATTCGGTGTCCTGTGTGAATCTAAGTGTGCGTTCTCTAATTCTCTCCTTCTCTCTTTCTTTCTCTCTCTCGGAGGACCTGAGCCCTAGGACCATGTCCCAGGACTACCTGACATGAGGACTCCTTGCTGTCCCCAGTCCACCTGGCCATGCTCCTGCTCCAGTTTCAACTGACCTGAGCCCTAGGACCGTGCCCCAGGACTACCTGACATGAAGGCTCCTTGCTGTCCCCAGTCCACCTGACTGTGCTGCTGCTCCAGTTTCAACTGTTCTGCCTTATTATTATTCGACCATGCTGGTCATTTATGAACATTTGAACATCTTGGTCATGTTCTGTTATAATCTCTACCCGGCACAGCCAGAAGAGGACTGGCCACCCCACATAGCCCGGTTCCTCTCTAGGTTTCTTCCTAGGTTTTGGCCTTTCTAGGGAGTTTTTCCTAGCCACCGTGCTTTTACACCTGCATTGTTTGCTGTTTGGGGTTTTAGGCTGGGTTTCTGTACAGCACTTTGAGATATCAGCTGATGTACGAAGGGCTATATAAATAAATTTGATTTGATTTGATTTGATGTTATAGTGTGAAGAACTTTACAGCTGACAATGCCCCTTTTAAAGGCATTTTCCCCCTATGTTAGCAGGAACTGCCTTCATGGTAAACGCTGTGCATGTCGCTTCAAACCTAAAGGACCAATAGTGTATCATGCTGTAGCCCATGTTTAATTAATGGAGTTGTATTGAAGCTATGTGAGCTGGTCCACCATTCATCAGGCCCAGGGAACACACACCTGTGGTTACAATTTCAACATTTACCATCATGGTGTGATGTAATAATTTAACCACAAACTGATTTAATTTGTATGTTTTTACAGTTATCAACACATTCAAATGACCGGTTTATGTGGACCATGTGTTCATTCTACTTATGAAGCTAGGAAGTGTGTGTGTTTCTGTCTTTACGTCTGTCTGTACTTGCATTGAACCCTGGAAATGTAACACCAACACCATCCATTTCTCTGGGCTTGTCAGCACTACGTGTCATCATCAATATCCCTGGTCTTCATCTAGTTATTTGCTTTCAACCCCACTGGCAGGTTTTTTAATGACCCCCTGCTCAGTCCCCCAGAACCACTAACACATTACATAACAATCAGCTGTAAAATGATCATATCATGTGAAATGAAGAAAATTAATCTTATCGAGGTCTTTGAGAGTTGAAAATGCATTCACCATATATGTTACATTGGATTGTTGTTAAGACAAACAACACAATTGAAGTGATGGAGAATTACTAAGATAGGCCAAACAATAATGAACTGATGTACCACTGTCTGATAGGTTCAGATACATCATGTGACAACAACAGAATGTGTGGTTGGTTGGAAACAGGCAGGAAGTGTAACAAAAGTTTGACTGTAATCTCAAGTCCAACTAAACGTTGCAGACTGCTGCACAGAAGTGTTTCACAACCCCCTGTTTCAAGCACAACATCTGGGGTTATGAATGGGGTTATGAATGGTCAAATGGTCAAATATTCTGTTCCTCCAGAAGCCTCAATACCAAAATGTGTCTATACCTTACTTTCAAATATATGTTTTGTGAATTAATATGTTCTGTGTGACTAACAGTGCAGGGAATCTTCCGCAGTAAAATAAACCCAATGGACTCGATGCAAAGAAAATGCAGATCTAGAGATCCACCATCTCAGGAATACTGACCTGGGATCAAGTCCTCCCTGTCCACATGACCGTATTCATTGTGATCAAAAACAATAAACAGATCCTGGATCAGCACACCTACACTGAGACATTTGACAAATATGGGCCCTGACTTGAGTCTGCTAATGAGGCACTTTCTTTACAGAAACTACAGAGAAAAAAAGAGGAAAGTGAAAGATAAAAATATGAAAGTTTGGTGTGAGAAAAAGAGAAGTGGAGGAGCTGTGTCAGGGTTATGAGAAGGAATCCACCTAACACTCCATGGTGGTACCATGTGACTTCTTAAAGTCCTATACAGTTTCTTGTAAACCACTAGATCTTGGTTGACCTACAGTACAACAGGCTAGCTACCCAGTTAGCAACAAGCACTCAGGAGGCAGGTGGCTCTACAACAGGCTACCCAGCTCAGCAGGCCAGCTCTCCAACAGGCTAGCTACCC
>NW_026288794.1:0-2047 GCF_023373465.1 Oncorhynchus keta | reverse complement strand
GGATATACGCTGCCAGAAAGACGGAAATGGCGCCACACCAAACTGGAAGTCTTCCGACTAGCTTGGAAAGATGGTACCGTGCAGTACCCGAAGAGCCCTTACTGCTGCTCGATCATCCTATTTTTCTAACTTAATTGAGGAAAATAAGAACAATCAGAAATTCCTTTTTGATACTGTCGGAAAGCTAACTAAAAGCAGCACTCCCCAAGAGAGGATGACTTTCACTTTAGCAGTGATAAATTCATGAACTTCTTTGAGGAAAGATTATGATTATTGAAAACAAATTACGGACTCCTCTTTAAACCTGCGTATTCCTCCAAACCTCAGTTGTCCTGGTCTGCACAACTCTGGGACCTGGGATCAAGAGAGACGCTCAAGTGTTTTTAATTACTATATCTCTTGACACATCATTGAAAATAATCATGGCCTCTAAACGCTAGGCTGTATGGACCCCTATTCAAACTAGGCTATTTGAAAGAGCTTTGAGCCTATGACGCTTGACCTCTATAAGTGGAACATAATAAATGGCTCTCTATCCACTGGATGTGTACCAAACTCACTATTAAAGTGGCAGTAATAAAGCCTCTCTTGAAAAAGCCAAACCTTGACCCAGAAAATATAAAAAACTATCGGCCTATATCGAATCTTCTATTCCTCTCAAACATTTTAGAGAAGGCTGTTGCGCAGCAACTCACTGCTTTCCTGAAGACAAACAATGTATACGAAATGCTTCAGTCTGGTTTTAGACCCCATCATAGCACTGAGACGGCACTTGTGAAGGTGGTAAATGATATTTTAATGGCATCGGACCGAGGCTCTGCATCTGTCCTCGTGCTCCTAGACCTTAGTGCTGCTTTTGATACCATCGATCACCACATTCTTTTGGAGAGATTGGAAACCCAAATTGGTCTACACGGACATGTTCTGGCCTGGTTCAGATCTTATCTGTCGGAAAGATATCAGTTTGTCTCTGTGAATGGTTTGTCCTCTGACAAATCAACTGTAAATGTCGGTGTTCCTCAAGGTTCCGTTTTAGGACCACTATTGTCACATACATTTACCTCTTGGGGATGTTATTCGAAAACATAATGTTAACTCACTGCTATGCGGATGACACAGCTGTACATTTCAATGAAACATGGTGAAGCCCCAAAATTGCCCTCGCTAGAAGCATGTGTTTCAGACATAAGTGGATGGCTGCAAACTTTCTACTATTAAACTCCGGACAAACAGATGCTTGTTCATAGGTCCAAGAAACAAAGAGATCTTCTGTTGAATCTGACAATTAATCTTAATTGTTGTACAGTCGTCTCAAATAAAACTGTGAAGGACCTCGGCGTTATGGACCCTGATCTCTTTTGAAGAACATATCAAGACCATTTTCGAGGACAGCTTTTCCATCTACGTAATATTGCAAAAATCAGGAAACTTTCTGTCAAAATGATGCAGAAAAATGAATCCATGCTTTTGTCAGCTATAGGTTGAGCCTACCACAGTACCTACTTCAGCTGGATCAGCATAAATGGAAGCTTCCCAGTCAATTCATCGGCTACTAGAATCCTGACTAGAACCAAACTATTTGATCATATTACTCCAGTGCAAGCCTCTCTAAACTGGCTTCCTGTCAAAGCAAGGGCTGATTTTAAGGTTTTACTGCTTAACCTACAAAGCATTACATGGGCTTGCTCCTACCTATCTCTCTGATTTGGTCCTGCCGTACATACCTACACGTACGCTACGGTCACAAGACGCAGGCCTCCTAATTGTCCCTAGAATTTCTAAGCAAACAGCTGGAGGCAGGGCTTTCTCCTATAGAGCTCCATTTTTATGGAACGGTCTGCCTACCCATGTCAGAGAAGCAAACTCGGTCTCAACCTTTAAGTCTTTGCTGTCTCTGCCTGGCCGGTTCCCCTCTTTCCACTGGGATTCTCTGCCTCTAACCCTATTACAGGGGCTGAGTCACTGGCTTACTGGGGCTCTCTCATGCCGTCCCTGCAGGGGGTGCGTCACCTGAGTGGGTTGATTCACTGTTGTGGTCATCCTGTCT
>NW_026288793.1:0-6570 GCF_023373465.1 Oncorhynchus keta | reverse complement strand
TGATTCTCTCTCTGTCTCTTTCATTCTCTCTGATTCTCTCTCTGTTTCTCTCTTGTTCTCTCTCTGTTTCTCTCTTGTTCTCTCTCTGTTTCTCTGTTTCTCTCTCTGTTTCTCTCTTGTTCTCTCTCTGTTTCTCTCTCTGTTCCTCTCTGTTTCTCTCTGTTTCTCTCTCTGTTTCTCTCATTCCCTCTGTTTCTCTTGTTCTCTCTCTGTTTCTCTCTGTTTCTCTCTGTTTCTCTCTCTGTTTCTCTCTTGTTCTCTCTCTGTTTCTCTCTCTGTTTCTCTCTTGTTCTCTCTCTGATTCTCTCTCTGTCTCTTTCATTCTCTCTGATTCTCTCTCTGTTTCTCTCTTGTTCTCTCTCTGTTTCTCTGTTTCTCTCTCTGTTTCTCTCTTGTTCTCTCTCTGTTTCTCTCTCGTTCTCTCTCTGTTTCTCTGTTTCTCTCTCTGTTCCTCTCTGTTTCTCTCTGTTTCTCTCTCTGTTTCTCTCATTCCCTCTGTTTCTCTTGTTCTCTCTCTGTCTCTCTCTGTTTCTCTCTGTTTCTCTCTCTGTTTCTCTCTCTGTTTCTCTCTCTGTTTCTCTCTTGTTCTCTCTCTGTTTCTCTCATTCTCTCTGATTCTCTCTCTGTCTCTTTCATTCTCTCTGATTCTCTCTCTGTTTCTCTCTCTGATTCTCTCTCTGTTTCTCTCTTTTTCTCTCTCTGATTCTCTCTCTGTTTCTCTCTTGTTCTCTCTCTCTTTCTCTCTGTTTCTCTCTCTGATTCTCTCTGTTTCTCTCTGTTTCTCTCTCTGTTTCTCTCGTTCCCTCTGTGTCTCTCTCTGATTCTCTCTGTTTCTCTCTGTTTCTCTCTCTGTTTCTCTCGTTCCCTCTGTTTTCTTGTTCTCTCTCTGTTTCTCTCTGTTTCTCTCTCTGATTCTCTCTGTTTCTCTCTGTTTCTCCCTCTGTTTCTCTCGTTCCCTCTGTTTCTCTTGTTCTCTCTCTGTTTCTCTCTTGTTCTCTCTCTGTTTCTCTGTTTCTCTCTCTGTTTCTCTCTGTTTCTCTCTCTGTTTCTCTCTGTTTCTCTCTCTGTTTCTCTCTTGTTCTCTCTCTGTTTCTCTCATTCTCTCTGATTCTCTCTCTGTCTCTTTCATTCTCTCTGATTCTCTCTCTGTTTCTCTCTTGTTCTCTCTCTGTTTCTCTCTGTTTCTCTCTCTGTTTCTCTCTTTTTCTCTCTCTGTTTCTCTCATTCTCTCTGATTCTCTCTCTGTCTCTTTCATTCTCTCTGTTTCTCTCTCTGTTTTTCTCTTGTTCTCTCTGTGTCTCTCTCTGTTCCTCTCTGTTTCTCTCTGTTTCTCTCTCTGTTTCTCTCATTCCCTCTGCTTCTCTCTCTGTTTCTCTCTCTGTTTCTCTCTCTGTTTCTCTCTATGTTCTCTCTCTCTGTTTCTCTCTCTGTTTCTCTCTTGTTCTCTCTCTGATTCTCTCTCTGTCTCTTTCATTCTCTCTGATTCTCTCTCTGTTTCTCTCTTGTTCTCTCTCTGTTTCTCTCTTGTTCTCTCTCTGTTTCTCTGTTTCTCTCTCTGTTTCTCTCTTGTTCTCTCTCTGTTTCTCTCTCTGTTCCTCTCTGTTTCTCTCTGTTTCTCTCTCTGTTTCTCTCATTCCCTCTGTTTCTCTTGTTCTCTCTCTGTTTCTCTCTGTTTCTCTCTGTTTCTCTCTCTGTTTCTCTCTTGTTCTCTCTCTGTTTCTCTCTCTGTTTCTCTCTTGTTCTCTCTCTGATTCTCTCTCTGTCTCTTTCATTCTCTCTGATTCTCTCTCTGTTTCTCTCTTGTTCTCTCTGTTTCTCTCTTGTTCTCTCTCTGTTTCTCTGTTTCTCTCTCTGTTTCTCTCTTGTTCTCTCTCTGTTTCTCTCTCGTTCTCTCTCTGTTTCTCTGTTTCTCTCTCTGTTCCTCTCTCTGTTTCTCTCTTGTTCTCTCTCTGTTTCTCTCATTCTCTCTGATTCTCTCTCTGTCTCTTTCATTCTCTCTGATTCTCTCTCTGTTTCTCTCTTGTTCTCTCTCTGATTCTCTCTCTGTTTCTCTCTTGTTCTCTCTCTGTTTCTCTCTGTTTCTCTCTCTGATTCTCTCTGTTTCTCTCTGTTTCTCTCTCTGTTTCTCTCGTTCCCTCTGTGTCTCTCTCTGATTCTCTCTGTTTCTCTCTGTTTCTCTCTCTGTTTCTCTCTTTCCCTCTGTTTTTCTTGTTCTCTCTCTGTTTTTCTCTGTTTCTCTCTCTGATTCTCTCTGTTTCTCTCTGTTTCTCCCTCTGTTTCTCTCGTTCCCTCTGTTTCTCTTGTTCTCTCTCTGTTTCTCTCGTTCTCTCTCTGTTTCTCTGTTTCTCTCTCTGTTTCTCTCTGTTTCTCTCTCTGTTTCTCTCTGTTTCTCTCTCTCTCTCTCTCTCTGTTTCTCTGTCTCTCTGTCCCTCTCATTCTCGCTCTCTCTGTTGCTCTTTCTCTGTCTCTCTTTCTCTCTCTCTGTTTGTCTCTCTGTTTCTCCCATTCTCTCTCGCTCTCTCTGTTTCTCTCTCTCCATTTCTCTCTCTGTTTCTCTCTGTTTCTCTCTCCATTTCTCTCTCTGTTTCTCTCTGTTTCTCTCTCCCTGTTTCTCTCTCTCTCTGTCTCTCTCGCTCTCTCTCTGTCTGTCTCGCTCTCTCTGTCACTCTTTGTTTCTCTCTCTGTTTCTCTCTCTGTTTCTCTCTCTCTCTCTGTCCATCTCTCCCTCTCTTATTTTCTTTCTTATTCTTATTTTCTATCTCTCTCTTTGACTCATCCTGTCTTTATTTCCCCTGCCACGCGAGAGCGTTGGCAGCGGCTGCACAGCACAGAAATGCTTGAGCATATCTCGGTCATTCCGCAGCGGTACTGTTGTTGTGCAACAGAGATATTTTCATTCATTGCGGAAGCGTCGTCTTTCTCCCCCTCCTCCTCCGCTGAATATATCTTGAGCTGGGTAATTATAGCGGCACGGGAAGATGCGCGCACACACACACACACACACACACACACACACACACACACACACACACACACACACACACACACACACACACACACACACACACACACACACACACACACACACACACACACACACACACACACACAAACAAAGGGGTTCAAGGGCGATTGATTTTGAGTTTAATTTCTCTCTGGCGCTCTCGACGCGAAAGGACGCGCCTCTGTCTGACCTTGATGACAGACAGTGATTTTGTGTCTGTCTGCGACCGTCGCATGAGCCACAAAGACACTGTAATAGCCTGGTCCTTGTGTCACAAGAAATATTATACATTTTTTACGTACTTCACTTTAATAATTTGTTTATATCTTACCCCCCTTTTCTCCCCAATTTCAATATTGTCTCATCGCTGCAACTCCCCGACGTGCTCAGGAGGCTTAGGCCGAGTCAATGCGTCCTCCGAAACATGACCCGCCAAACCACGCTCCTTAACACCCGCCCACTTAACCCGGAAGCCAGCCGCACCAATGTGTCGTAGGAAACCCCATTCCATTCACCTGATGAACGAGGTCAGCCTGCAGGCCCCCGGCCTGCCACAAGGAGTCGCTAGAGCACGATTTGCCAAGTAAAGTCCCCCCGGCCAAACCCTCCTCTAACCGCCCTATTGGACTCCCGATCACAGCCGTTTGTGATACAGCCCAGTAACCCAGGTCTGTAGTGACACCTCTAGCACTGCCTTAGACCACTGTGCCGCTCGGGAGGCCCCAATATTTTTTCTATTTTCTATTAACAATTTCTATTTGTTTTCTTGAATGTGTTGTTGTATACATTCTATACTACAAATCACTTTGGAGCTGCCATATTGGCCCTTTACATTTTTTGACATTTGATTCATTTAGCAGACGCTCTTATCCAGAGCCCCTTACAATAGTGACTGAATACACTTAATTCAGTTTTCCTAGATGTGAAACATGTTATTTATTAATCATATGGACAGTAAGTTATCCATACTTGGCATCACTGGGGTCAGATAGGCCGCTGTGAGAATATCCTTAGCCAATATTCCCACTATATCCCACAAAATTCCCTGAATATTTCCTGAATATTCCTTCAAGATGTGCATATGTGATATCAGAGATATGCAATATGAGCTGACCAGGACCCATCCGTCATCACATTGAAATATAGTGGGGATATTAAATCCAGCAGTTTCTGTTGAAAGGAAAGCAGATTAAATGGGAAGACTGAATCGTCAATCAATGCATTTCCATGGTCTGTATCCCAAATAGCACTCTATTCCCTATACAGTGCACTACATTTGGCCCGTGGGACCAAGTCTGCATTTCCATGGTGTTATTGTTGCTGTCAGTCTGCTTATAAGCCCCTCTCACCACCCAGCCCACCAATACACTCCCCTCCACAGTACTAAATGTCAGGGATGGGAACAAGGCTGTATATTATCATAACTCAGCACATATTATATGTGTGTGAGAGAGAGAGAGAGAGAGAGAGAGAGAGAGAGAGAGAGAGAGAGAGAGAGAGAGAGAGAGAGAGAGAGAGAGAGAGAGAGAGAGAGAGAGAGAGAGAGAGAGAGAGAGAGAGAGAGAGAAAGAAAATGTAGTGTGTGTGTTTGCGTGTGTGTGTGTGTGAGAGAGTGATTAGTGTGTATGTTCACACGTGCATGCCTGCATGTGTGTAGTAATAGAGATGGAGTATTTTCAAAGGCAAAAGCTAAAGTGGTAGATGTAAACCCGGTCCATCCCAACTGATGTCAGCGCTGTAGCCAAAGTCACGTTTCACTCACATCCCCATTGATCAAAACAGACGTATCCTGTTGGGGATAGGATTTAAGTCATTTACATTTACATTTAAGTCATTTAGCAGATGCTCTTATCCAGAGCGACTTACAAATTGGTGCATTCACCTTATGACATCCAGTAGAACAGTCACTTACAATAGTGCATCTAAATCTTAAAGGGGGGGAGGGGGGGTGAGAAGGATTACTTATCCTATCCTAGGTATTCCTTAAAGAGGTGGGGTTTCAGGTGTCTCCGGAAGGTGGTGATTGACTCCCTAAATCTAACCCCAGCTCCTAACCCTAACATTTAATGTCATTCTAACCCTAACACTAAACCCCCTAGAAATTGCATTTGACGCACGCACACACACACACACACACACCACACACACACACACACACACACACACACACACACACACACACACACACACACACACACACACACACACACACACACACACACACACACACACACACACACACACACACACACACACATAAAATAAACAGATGTTTCACTAATCAAGTCTAATTGAATGATTTACATCTCGTTTGTTAATTGATCAGACAAGCCAATGAAGGAGAGGTTAAATAACGGGACTATCCAACTCATAGAAGGGAGAGGGGGAGCAGGCAGGGGTCAGCGTCTCTGGTGAGAGCAACACCACCATGCACACCCTCTATGATCAGTGGATAGAGAGAGGCGTGAGTGGCTGGTTATGGAGGGCAAGAAGGGTGTTTCTCTGTTACCATAGAGATGACAGGACATTGGGTTAGGTCCTAGGATACTGTTACTAGGCAGGAGAGAGCCACACGCAAGACATCTGTAGACAGAGCTGAATGGGTTGAATGGTAGAACATATCAGAGAGAAGCAATAAAAAAAACTCTCACATGTAAATATGTTTTTGAAAATGATGTTTATATTTAATGTGGGTCCACCGTCCATTGTATATCGTCATCTATAGTAAAACATGGACAAAATTACCATATTTCAACAACTGTGAAAAAAAATGGTAGTCTGATCTGCTCTTGTGTGTTGAGCCATTTGGATTTTAAGGTCTTGGCAGTCTTGCCAAGCTGATGACTGACAAGCCAATAATAAACAGAGTATAGTCTATAAGTTGAGTCTAGTCTATAACAGTGGTCCACAGTAGACAGGCCTGATGCACTACCTAGGGGTCAAGTTTAACATGTACAACAGCATGATAAGAAAATTGGCCCACAACGTTGTCCCCCTTCAACGTTATTATAGTCTCAGTTGTTGGAGTGCTTTATTCCTTCTCCTCAACACGGATTTAGCTGCTGTTTACAGAGTCCATAGTAGAACAGTCTGTGTCAACAGGACTTGTGTCAGTCTTATCAGCAGTTTCTCTCAGGAAGAGTTGTCCTGAGACTGTGACTGTCCTAATATGGACACCGTATCTTTAGCATTTACATTTGAGTGATGTATATGAGTGATTTGAGTGATGTATAAATATGGCTCATGTGATCACTCTGAACTCGGGACAGGCCTCTGCTCTTGTCTCAAATGTCTTCTCCAACACTAAAGCCATTATCATTGAATATGGCTCATGTGATCACTCTGAACTCGGGACAGGCCTCTGCTCTTGTCTCAAATGTCTTCTCCAACACTAAAGCCATTATCATTGAATACTGTTTATTGAAACTTTGAAGGAATCTATAAGCACATGTCCACACAACAAAACTGCCAGCTAGTTGTAGCCTGTAGATGAAGTCAGAGTATCTTCACACAGGAAGCATGGTGCTCTGGCCTTGTCTGTCCATCCCTGTAACACTGGCTCCATC
>NW_026288792.1:22500-46361 GCF_023373465.1 Oncorhynchus keta | reverse complement strand
GAGACATACACCTGTTTCAATTATGACCCATCATGACACATTTACACGTTACAACATATTAAACACAACGCACAATATTGACATACACACTGCCCACACATTTACACCGCCTATTACCTTTACCCATACATATACTTACACTGCCTATTATTTTTAATCTCGCATAATACATTTATGATATTTTCAATATACATATTATGTTTCATTATTATTTTTACTCATATTTACACATATTAATTATTATTTACGTTTGACACTGCATATTATTATTACACTGTTTGGATTTAATCATATTATTATTACTAATAATTGCCTATTGTTGGTTTACCAGCTTACATGACCATACGACATATTTACATCACGCTGCGCCATCATCGCTTATTACACTTGATGATATGCTTACACGACATTTAATATATTTACACGTCACATATAACTTGACACATATTTACACTGTTTATATTACATCCTGACGGCGGTCATATTTTTACCCATATTTTTATTACATTACAATTGCCTATTACTTTTTACCCATATTTACACATTACTAATTGCCTATTACTTACCCATCGCTATTATTTGCATTATTATCAGCATTTACATATTTACACGGGGCATTACTAATAGTCGACATTTAACTATTATTTACACATATTATTTTTAATTAATCGCATATTTTTTTGCACCAGACGCATATTTACACTGCTACTATTACATTCATTAATTGCCTATTGCTATTTAATCTATTATTAATATTATTTACACTGTTCTGCCTATTATTTTTAATTAATGCCATTATTTACACACATTTTATTGGCTATTTACACCTGCTCTATATGACCATATTTACATATTACATCTGTTTATTATACACACCTGCCTATTACTTAATCACCGTCATTAATATTATTATCTATTACTTAATACATTAATAATCTGCTCATTACTATTTACACCCGTTTGGCTATTTAATTATTATTTGGCACACATCTACATATTTACATATCACACGGGCATTTACACTGCTCATTATTTTTACCCATACTTCATTACTTACATATTTAATCCACCTATTATTATGCACTCCATTATTTATTATTATTTACACTGTTTCATATATTTACACCTGCTACTATTATTTTTTAATCTATTACTTAATACATATTAATCTACGCCCATTTTAACCACCGCTTATTATTGTTTACGACGCATTTACACATTTATTAATTGTCTATTATTTGACTTATCGACATATTACATCTATATTTGCACATATTTACACTGTTTATTATTTAATTCATATTTACATATTTACACCTGCTCATTGGCTACTTACAATTGCCTATTATTATTAATCTATTACACATATTTACACCTGTTTGCTTGACCCATCATGACACATCTTACACTTACATACGTTTTACACCATATTTATTACATTATATACTGCTCAAGATGATGACCATATTACAGCATAATGCTCTACAGCTTACATCGATCGCATATTATGCACTATTACTATTACATGACTACTCGTTTCCATATGCACTGACATGACATATTATTACCTGTTTATTATTTGACTGCTATTTATTACATTACACTGTTTATATATTTACACTTGCGCCGATATGACGACAAGTGAGCATATTTACATTTATATGCATATATTTACATTTACTTGATATACACACCTGCGCCTATTATTATTTATCATATGATATATACATTTACATGATATATTTACATCTGCTCTATTATTTTTAATGATATTTATATATGATATATGGGACACGCATATATATAGCACCCATATTTACATATTTACACGGTTTATTATTATTTACACCTGCTCTATTACTATTTACACTATTTAATATTATTTACCCATATTTAATACATTTACAATTGCTTTCCATTATTGTTTAACGGCATATTTATTTATTTTTACACTGTTTCCATACATTAAACATCATTACTTAATATTATTTTTACACCTGCTCACATATACCCATACTTAATATTATTTCATTAATTGCCTATTACATATTTACACTTTCGTCACATATTATACCATATTTATTATTAGGAGATGAAAGGAGAGGGACACAGAGAGAGGAGATGAGAGGAGAAAGGAGATGAGAGGAGAGAGGAGATGAAAGCAGAGAGGGATGAGAGGAGAGGAGATGAAAGGAGAGAGGAGATGATAGGAGAGAGGATGAGAGGAGAGAGGAAATGAAAGGAAAGAGGATGACAGGAGAGAGGAGATGAAAGGAGAGAGGAGATGAAAGGAGAGGTTACTCCATATTTACATATTAATCTGCTACCCATTACATTAATTGCTCATTATTTTTATCCATATTTTATATTTACACTTGCCTATTATTTTTAATTAATCGCCATTATTACTATTAATCTATTACTTACTATTAATAACTGCTCATTACTATTAATTTTGCCTATTATTTAATCTACATTATTATTTACACTATTATTTTTACATATTATTAACTGCTCATTGGCTATTTACACTCCGTTAATACTATTACACCCGCTCATATTTTTTAACCATTTACATTACATTTAATAACCCGCTTACTCACTACATACTACAATTCGCCCATATTGTTCGACCATTACTAACATTATTTCACACCGTCATATTATTAATTACTATCAATTCACACCTGCTCATTACTATATCGACACAATTTCACATTTAACACTCTGTCTAACACATATTATTTACTACACTGCTCCATTATTATCTTACATCTATTACTTAACACATTTACATCCTAATCTGCCCATTATTTATTAACTACTCACTATTATACGCATATACTTTATCACCCACTCATACCTTTCACATATGACTACATTACACTTGCTCTACAGTATTATTTACCATTAATTACATACTTTACACTATTACTACAGCCATATTTACATCAATCACTCATTATTTACGACTTATTTACATATTACACTGCTCATTACTATTTTTACCCATATTTACACATATTACATCTGCTCTTATTCACCACCATATATCTGACACTATTACTATTACACTACACCTTACATTACTTACACATACTGCCCACATATTTTTACTATACTTCATATTCTACACCTGCTCCACATATTTACACCAAGCCATATTTTCAACTCTACATTACGCATACACCTGCCACATGACCACGCGACATATCTTCACACCCGCTCCACTATATTACTTACACCTGCTCATTATTTAATAATACTACACTTTGTCTATATACGACCATGCCCCACATACTTACACCTGCCACGACATGGAGACGATAGGAGAGAGGGACGAGAGGAGAGGAGGAGATGAAAGGAGAGGGGATGACAAGGAGAGAGGAGATGAGAGGAGAGAGGAGATGAAAGGAGAAGGGATGAGAGGAGAGGAGATGAGAGAGAGAGGAGATGAAAGGAGAGGGATGACAGGAGAGAGGAGATGAGAGGAGAGAGGAGATGACAGGAGAGAGGAGATCACATATATATAGTGACGAGAGAGAGAGGAGATGTACTTTGACATATTTACACTTACATTAATACATACACCTGTTTCATATATACCATTAGCTTATTATTATTTGCTACACTGCTCTATCACACCACGCTAATATTACACCACTGTTATATTTACACTCCATTTGCGCATATTTACACTCCATCGCATATATTTATGATCACGCAATATTGGCTATTAATCTACTACGCATTTTATTTAACTATTATTTATTACATATTGATCACATATTACATTATTAATTGCTCTATTATTACTTATTAATTATCATGACATATTACACTGCCTATTATTGTTTACACTGCTCATTAATATTTATACTGCTTCCATTATATTTACACTATATTTATATAATCATGATGATGCAACGATATATTATATATTTACACTATATTTACAGATTTGCCATCTGTTTGCTATTATGCACCCGTTTCCATTATTCACATTTCCATATTAAGATCATGACATATTTTTTAACTCATATTACACATTACACCCATATTGATTATTTCACACTGCTCATTATTTAATCTTTACATGACATATTTACACTGCTCGCACATATTTACACTGACAAGCATTACTACTACCTACACATATTTACACTACTGCTATTACTAATAATTATTACTACTTACACCATATTTATTACTATTTACACCGGCCATGACATGAGGACGACATGAAGATAAGACTACATATTATTTACACCTGCTGACAGGACGAGTATGCATATATTTATGACGAAATGAGTGAGGATTTATATATTATATTATATTTGTTGGCAGAGGAGATGAAAGGAGAGGGGATGAAAGGAGAGAGGAGATGAGAGGAGAGAGGAGATGAAAGGAGAGAGGAGATGAGATGAGAGAGTGAGATGAAGAGCGAGTGAGATGAGAGGAGAGACGAGATGAAAGGAGAGGGATGAGAGGAGAGAGGATGAGAGAGAGAGGAGATGAAAGGAGAGAGGGGATGAGGAGAGGGGATGAGAGGAGAGAGGAGATGAAAGGAGAGAGGGACATGAGAGGAGAGAGGAGATGAGAGGGAGAGGAGGAGATGAGGAGTAGAGGAGATGACAGGAGAGAGGGGATGAGAGATGAGAGAGGAGATGAAAGGAGAGAGGAGATGAAAGGAGTGAGGAGATACAGGAGACATAATCCTCATTATTTAACACTATTATTTACACCACCACTATACGTTCCACACTCATACTACATACAATACTAATTATTATTTTTAATTCATTACTATTGTCATTTACTAATCTGCCTAATATTATTTACACCCACGCCATTATTACTTTTTACCATTACTTAATACACACCCGCTCATTTTTAATTCATCGCCATTGGCTACCACACCTGCCCATTATTTACACTGCTCATTACTTTTTTTAATCTACATTACATAAGGAGATGAAAGGAGAGGAGATGAAAGGAGAGAGGGATGAGGAGAGGAGGAGATGAAAGGGAGAGGGGATGACAGGAGAGAGGAGATGAGAGGAGAGAGGAGATGAAAGGAGAGAGAGTGAGATGAAAGGAGAGAGGGATGAGGAGGAGAGAGGAGATGAGAGGAGAGAGGGAGATGAAAATGAGAGAGAGATGAAAGGAGAGAGGAGATGATTAATATTACACTGCTCATTGGCTATTTTTAATCTTACGCATACACTGCTCATTACATGACCATATTTACACATGCCACTGTTTCCATATTACACGATATTTAATCGCTATTTACACGTATATATACATTTACTAATTCGCCTATTATTATTTAATTCATACTTTTGTACACTGCTCTATTGCTATTAATTCATCGCACATTATTTGACCCATATTTATTACATGACACGGTGCCGCATATTTATTAATTACATATTAACGCCATTTACACTATTACATATTTACATATTACACCTGCTCATTGGCTTAATACATGACACATATTTAATAACTGCCCACACTATTACATCCATTTATGGTCATATTTTTAATTCATACTATTGTTATTTATTACACCTGCCCATTATTTAATTCATCACATTATTATTTATTATCTAGTCATATTGGCTATTTACTAATCTGCTCATATTAGTCTACATTAATATACTTACTAATTGCTCATTACTTACTAATCTGCCTATTGCTATGGGATGAGAGGAGAGAGGAGATGAAAGGAGAGGGGATGACAGGAGAGAGGAGATGAGAGGAGGAGAGGAGATGAAAGGAGAAAGGAGGCTGTTGAGAGAGGGGATGAGAGGAGAGAGGAGAGGATGAGAGGGACGAGACGAGAGGGGAGATGAGAGGAGAGGGGATGACAGGAGAGGAGAGAGGAAAGAGGGGATGAAAGGAGAGGGGATGAGAGGAGAGAGGATGAGAGGAGAGGGTCTGAGAGGAGAGGGGATGAGGAGGAGAGAGGAGAGGGGATCAGAGGAGAGAGGAGAGGGATGAGAGGAGACAGGGGATGAGAGGAAAGGGGATGAGAGGAGAGGGGATGAGAGGAAAGGGGATGAGAGGAGAGAGGATGAGAGGAAAGGGGATGAAAGGAGAGAGGAGATGATAGGAGAGAGGGATTAGAGGAGAGGGGGATTACAGGAGGGAGGGATGAGAGGAGAGAGGAGATGAGAGGAGAGAGGAGATGAAAGGACGAGGATGATAGGAGAAGAGGAGATGAAAGGAGAGAGGAGATGAAAGGAGAGAGGAGATGAAAGGAGATGACGATGAGAGGAGAGAGGAGATTACAGGAGGAGATGAGATCATATTATTGTTAAATTCGATGACATATTTACACATATTTATTATTACCATTATTTATGACCTATTATTTACCCATGATGACGAGATACACCGTGACGAGATTTACACTAAGCCTATGACGATTTAAAACGACGAGATTAACGAGATGACATATTTACACTGATGTGGACGAGATGGCGCCGACTGCGATGAGTGACCTATATTTATACGACGATATTTACACGTGACGACATTTACGACCATATGAAAGGGAGATGAGAGGAAAGAGGGGATGAGAGGGAGAGAGGGATGACAGAGAGGGGATGAGAGGAGAGAGGAGAGAGGGATGAGAGGAGAGAGGGTGAAAGGAGAGAGGAGATGAGAGAGAAAGGGGATGAGAGGAGGGGATGAGAGAGATGAGGAGAGGGGATGAGAGGAGAGGGGATGAAAGGAAAGGGGAAGAGAGGAGAGGGATGAGATGAATCAAATCAAATCAAATCAAATCAAATTTATTTATATAGCCCTTCGTACATCAGCTGATATCTCAAAGTGCTGTACATTACACTGTTTGATGACCCACCGCGACATATTTACACTTCCATATTATTGTTTACGACGATGACACATGACTTGTCACATATTTATCTTGGCTTATTACATACACCTGCTCTATGCTTTGACCCACGGCGACATTACACCTGCTTTCCACATCACCTGCTCATAATTCACACACACCTGCTCATTGGCTGTTTACACCTGCTCATGATATATGCGATCTATGATGTATTATTACTTACACTGCTAAGAGCACCATCACCACACACATTCGCCCATATTTATTACATTTACACTTGCCTTACATACTTACACCTGCTTTCATCGTTATTTTTAATTCATATTTATTATTTCGTCAATTCACATGCACCCATATTACACTATTACGGTATTAATATTTACGCTTCTGCCTACATTTGTTACTGTCTAGTCATACATATTTACACTACTTGCACATTTACACTACCGGCCATTATTTATACCTATCATTGACATATTATAATCGCTCTGTCATATTTTTACACACTTACCTGGCTTACTACATTAATCTGCGTTTCCATATATGCACTATTACTTAATCATTTACACTCACATTACTATTATTGACACTGCCTACATGTTTTTTCTTGCACTATCATTGTTACATACACTTTTCGCTTCACATATTACACTATGCCCATTACATTTAATTCGTATTGATTGACATTGACACTAGTTATGGGACCAGCACGCGAGACTGTACGAGTATTTAAGCATGACTGATGGGCACTGTCGAGGATTGGAGTCACGTTTAATAGGATGAGTAGGAGCCTGAGGAGGATCGACGACGATGAGGACCGACGATTGACTATAATATATACTATTGACACTCGCTCATTTACGACGTTTCATTGGCTGTTTCACGCGCACACATTACTTACACCGTCTTGTTATTGGCGCCACCATTGGGATCCACACTCCCACTACCCAGAGAGGAGATGAGAGGAGAGAGTGAGATGAAAGACAAGGCCGATGATAGCCCACAAAGATCTCCGCGAGAGACAAGATGATAGGGAGAGGGAACCCAGACAGGATGACCACAACAGTGAATCAACCCACTCCAGGTGACGGAGATGAAAGGGACGGAGAGAGAGCCCCAGCATTTATATGTGACTCAGCCCCCGTAACAGGGTTAGAGGCAGAGAATCCCACATGGAAAGAGGGAAACCGCCAGGCAAAGACAGCAAGGGCGGTTCGTTACTAAGAGCCTTTCCGTTCACCTTCCCACACTGGGCCAATATTTTTACACTCAATCATATGACACACTGGAAGAGATGAGTCATTTTCAGTAAAGACTTAAAGGTTGAGACCGAGTTTGCGATTACAGGACATGGGTAGGCAGACCGGAGATAAAAATGGAGCTGAAAGGAGAAAGGGATGAGAGGAGGAGATGAAAGGAGAGAGGAGATGATAGGAGAGAGAGATGATAGAGGCCTGAGGAGATGATAGGAGAGGTAGATGATAGGTGTAGGTATGTACGGCAGGACCAAATCAGAGAGGGGATGAGGAAATGGGAGATGAGAGGAGAGGGGATGAAAGGAAAGAGGAGATGATAGGAGAGAGGATGAAAGGAAAGGGGAAAGGAGAGAGATGAGATGAAAGGAGAGAGGAGATGAGAGGAGAGAGAGATTTACAGGATTTAAGGGGATGAGGAGGAGAGAGGAGATGAGAGGAGAGAGGAGATGAAAGGAGAGAGGAGATGAAAGGAGAGCTACATATTTATTATGACCTTATTAAGATGTGACCTTATTTGCGATCCATATTTACACATTTAACCATATTTACACATTTATGATGACCATATTTAATATTTGACGATATTTACACCGTTTGATATTTTTATTACATCTACGACCCATATTTTTATTATTTTTATATTTATACTATTGCACATATCTATATTTACATATTTACACTATATTATTATATTAATCACCCGCGATATAGGGATGAGAGGAGAGAGGAGATGAGAGAGAGAGGAGATGAAAGGAGAGAGGGATGAGAGGAGAGAGGAGATGAAATGAGAGGGGATGAGAGGAGAGGAGATGAAAGGAGAGAGGAGATGAAAGGAGAGGGGATGACAGGAGAGAGGAGGATGAGGAGGAAAGAGAGGAGATGAAGGAGAGAGGACGAGAGGAGAGAGGAGACGAGAGGAGATATTTCATTAATCTGCCCATTACTTTTTTGTCTATTACGATACATACTACTAATATTTCACACTGCCCACACATTTACACTATTGGTTATTATTACCACATTACTACTATTTACACTGCTCACATTATTATTTTTGCACCTATACTTAATATTATTTACTAATTGTTTCATATTTAATAAATACATTATTATATTTACACTTGCTTTCATTATTATTTTTTAATCTATATTTATTATTATTGCATCTATTCTGATATTTACACTGTCATTTATAACCATACTATTACATACACCTGCTCACATACTCCACCTATCATATTTACACCTTACATTAATGTCTACACTATTATTTACATACACACTGTCACATATTTTAATTCATTGGCTTCATTACATTTACACCTGCCTAATATTACTTACACTTATCATATTATTATTTACCTATATTTATTATTATTTACACCTGTCATTATTTAATTCATCGCATATTATTTAATTAATTGCTCATACGACATCTGCTGCTTCATTATTTGACTGTTATTTGTTACATACACTGTTTGCCATATTTACACCTGTTTCCATATTTAATTCATATTTGCTGTCATTTCACACTAAGCTCATTATTTTTAATTCATCATATATTATTTACACTATTACTATTGTTATTTACACTGCTCTATCATTACTTACTAATTGCCACTCATTATTGCTTAATCTATTACTTACATATTAATCTATTACTTAATTCGCTCTATTATTTACACCTGCTCTATTATTTATTAACTGTTTCATTATTATTTACACTATTAATACATTTACGACTGCTCATTGGCTATTTTTACCCATATTGGCGCACACTGCTCTATTATAACATTTATTGGCTATTTTTTACACACCTGCCTATTACATATTAATTATTACTTAATTCATATTTACACTATTACTATTACATTACACTGCTTACATATATACAACTATTATTTCATTATTATTATCTGCTCTATTACTTACACTGCTCCACATATTTTTTTACTCCATATTTCATTGCTATTTACACCTGCTTCGTTGAGCACCATCACACATATTATTATTACAAGTATTTACATATTATACTGCGCCATTATTATGAATTACTATTATTATTACACTAAGCCATATATTTACACTACATTACGTTACACTATATTTACATATTAATTTCCGTTTGTTATTTACATCGTTTACATATTTTTAACAGGACACATATTTACATGTTTATTATGCCATGCACATATTACACTATATTTATTGTCGACATCAGCTGCATAGTTTATTTTGTTTATTATGAGGGATGAGAGGAGAGAGGAGATGAGAGGAGAGAGAGGAGATGAGAGAGAGAGAGGGGATGAGAGGAGGAGAGGGGATGACAGGAGAGAGGAGATGAAAGGAGAGAGGAGATGATAAGGAGAGAGGAGATGAAAGGAGAGGGGACGAGAGAGGAGAGGAGATGAGAGGAGAGGAGATGAAAGGAGAGAGGGGATGAGAGGAGAGAGGAGATGAAAGGAGAGAGGGATGAAAGGAGAGAGGAGATGAGAGGAGAGAGGAGATGAAAGGAGAGGGATGAGAGGAGAGAGGAGATGAGAGGAGAGAGGAGATGAAAGGAGAGAGGGGATGAGAGGAGAGAGGAGATGAGAGGAGAAAGGAGATGAAGGAGAGGAGAGAGGAGATGAAAGGGGAGAGGGGATGAGGAGAGAGAGGGAGATGAAAGGAGAGAGGAGATGACAGGAGAGAGGGGATGAGAGGAGAGAGGAGATGAAAGGAAAGGGGAGGACAGGAGAGATGAGAGGTAGAGAGGAGATGAAAGCAGAGAGGGATGAGAGGAGTAGAGGAGATGAAAGGAGAGGAGATGATAGAGAGAGGGATGAGAGGTTGGCTACACATATTTACACCTGCTCATTATTATGCACTCATCGCTCATTATTACTTACACTGCATGTTTCCACGCGTTTACACCCATTTCATATTACATGACATCTGACGCTATTACACACACCATCGCCTAATGGCTACTTACACCCATTTGCCACACATATCATTAATCGCGACACGTTATCCACGCCATTTATTATTTACACCATACCTATTACAGCACACCACAGCATGCCATTACATACACCTGTTTAATACTATTTGCGCGACGAGAGGAGAGAGGAGATGAGAGGAGAGACGGAGATGAAAGGAGAGAGGAGAGATGAAAGGAGAGAGGAGATGAGAGGAGAGAGGGGATGACAGGAGATTACAGGAGGGAGGGACAGAGGAGGAGAGGAGGAGATGAGAGGAGAGGAGGACATGAAAGGAGAGAGGGGATGAGAGGAGAGCGGAGATGAGAGGAGAGAGGAGATGACAGGAGAGAGGAGATGAGAGGAGAGAGGAGATGAGAGGAGAGAGGAGGATGAAAGGAGAGAGGGGATGAGAGGAGAGAGGAGATGAGAGGAGTTTAGACGCGAGATGATATGGCATTTGTTACAGGAGCATGATATAGGAGAGGACGGTTACATGATACTCTGGTAGAGATGATGGAGAGGAGAAAGAGGACATGTAGAGGAGAGAGGAGGACGACAGGAGAGAGGGGCATTGAGAGGAGTAGCGGCAGATGAGAGTATATAGACATTTGATAAGGAGAGGGATGAGGAGGAGAGAGGAGACGAAAGGAGAGGGATGAGAGGAGAGAGAGATGAGAGAGAGAGAGATGAGAGGAGGGGGATGACAGGAGAGAGGAGATGAGAGAGGAGAGAGAGGAGATGAAAGGAGAGAGGAGATGAAAGGAGAGAGGGGATGAGAGGAGAGAGATATTTATATGAGAGAGAGATGCTCATTATTTACCTACATTAATATTTAACTATTACTACACATTAACGTCTTATTATTACACTACATTGTTATTTACTATACACATATTATTAATCTGCTTTTCCATATTTAATTCATATTAATACATTACACTAAGCCTATTATATTAACACATTATTATTGACCTGCTCATTATTTAATCTTATATTTAATACACACCTGCTACTATTATTTACACCTGCTCATTGGCTATTTACACCTGCTCATTACTTTTAACTAACGCATCATTGGCTTACACCATTACATTACTGTTACATATTAATCTGCTCATTACTTATTAGCTTACACTGCCTCATTATTATTTACCCACATTATTACACATCATACACTGTCTATTATACATTAACTACCAAGTAATACTCATTTTAATTACCCATATTAATACATTACACCTTGCCTATTACTTATGCTTAATTCCACCGTGCACATATTTACACCTGTCATATTGCTTACACTGCTCATTATGACCCATAATTGCCTAATATTATTTACTAATTGCCTCATACTGCATTTTACACTGTTTCCATTACTATTTTACCCATACTTAATATATTTACACCTGTCTATTATTTTTAATCGTAGTATTACTTACTTATTCACATTTACACACTACTTACACATTACTACCCACTAATTGTTTAATTATTATTAACCCTTTCCATTACTTTTGACTACTGCCTTACATGACTATTACACTCTATTTGCACGCTATTATCTGCGCATATTTACACCTAGCTTTACGCCATACTTACATCCACAGCATACCTTAATAATACATTGCCTGTCTGCCATATTTTTGACTACATTATCATTACTATTAATCTGCCTGGTTTATTACAGACCACATGCACATATTTACACTTGCTCATTACTTTCATTAATTCATTACTTAATCGCATTTACACTATTACTTATTACATTACACTGCTCATTATTATTTTTAACTATTACTTACATATTTACACTTGCCTATTATTTACACCTGCTCATTATTATTTTTAATTCATTCATTACACCCGTCAGTTATTTAACTAATCGCTATTACGACATCACATTCATTGCTACTTACACTGCTCTATTGGCTATTTAATTCATATTTACATATTTACACTGTCTTTTTCCACATATTTACACTCATTTAATGCTTTACACTAATATTTATTACATGACACCTGTTTGTCATTTACACCTGCTCATAGGGATGAGAGGAGAGAGGAGATGAAAGGAGAGGGGTGACAGGAGAGAGGAGATGAGAGGAGAGAGGAGATGAAAGGAGAGAGGGATGAGAGGAGAGAGGAGAGGAAAGGAGAGAGGAGATGATAGGAGAGAGGGGATGAGAGGAGAGAGGAGATGAAAGGAGAGGGGATGACAGGAGAGAGGAGATGAAAGGAGAGAGGGGATGAAAGGAGAGGAGGAGAGAGGAGATGAAAGGAGAGAGGAGATGAAAGGAGAGAGGGATGAGAGGAGAGAGGAGATGAAAAGGAGAGGGATGACAGGAGAGAGGAGATGAGAGGAGAGAGGAGATGAAAGGAGAAAGGAGATTATTTTTACCTATTTTTAACCTTAATGACATTTTACACCTGCTCGTTTTTTTGACCATTGCTATTATTATTTACACTATTTACTATTATTTACACTGCTTACGTCTACACCTGCTCCACATATTTAATTATGCATACATATTACACTGCTCATTAATTTTTTAATTCATCATTGTTATTTACCCATATTTATTATTATTTATTGCTCATTATTTACATATGAGATCATATGACGATGGCTATTTACACCCACGTTTTTTAGACGAGATGGAGAGAGGAGGATTGGCATATTTGGATAGATTATTAGATGAGGAGGAGAGATTACATGAGAGGAGAGAGGAGATGAGAGGAGAGATATATTTACAGAGAGGGGATGAGAGGATTTATGAAAGGAGAGAGAGGAGATGATAGGAGAGAGGAGATGAGGGAGAGAGTGAGACATAGGAGAGATAGAGATTACAGGAGAGAGGAGATTACAGGAGGGAGATGAGAGGAGAGAGGAGATGAGAGGAGAGAGGAGATGAAAGGAGAGAAGATATAGAGAGAGGAGATGAAAGGAGAGAGGAGATGAAAGAGAGAGGAGATGAAAGGAGAGAGGAGATGATAGGAGAGAGGAGATTACAGGAGGGAGGAGATGAGAGGAGAGAGGAGATGAAAGGAGAGAGGGAGAAAGGAGAGAGGAAAGATGATAGGGGAGAGAGGAGACACTTGCTCGATACATATTTACACTCCACCGCTACATATTTACACCTACGTTCATTATTATTTACACTGCCCATATTTACATTTGTCAACTATATTTACACCTGCCTATTACATTTATTTACCACTATTACTTCATATTATCATTTCCTCCTGTAGCCTCGACATATTTAACTATCTGCTCCTGCATTAACATTACACCTCCTATTATTCATCTCATTACACTATACTTACACCTGCCCATTGGCTCTTTTAAAGACACAGGAGAGAGGAGATGAAAGGACAGAGGAGATGAAACGAGAGGGATAAAGAGAGAGGAAGACGCATTCTATTAAAATAGTGTGAAATTAGAGAGGGGATGAGAGGAGAGATAGATTTATCAACATTTTAGGGATGAGGGAGAGACAACGACAGCCATGTGTGCATAGCATTTATTAATGATAGGAATCGAGACCCAGACAGAGGAGAGGAGAGATGAAAAGGATTAACTTTATGAGAGAGAGAGGAGATGAAAGGAGAGAGGAGATGAAAGGAGAGATGGAGATGATTAACTTTATCAGAGATGAAAGGGGAGAGACAGATGAAAGGAGAGATTGTTATATATACATTTGTTATTAACTTTATCATGGAGATTTATAGATGAGGGGAGACATATATTACAGGAGATATGGTTACACACTATTAGTTAACATTATCAGGATGAGGGAGAGAGATGAAAGGAGAGAGAGAGATGATACAGAGATTTATGAGAGGATAGAGGGATGAAAGGAGAGGACATGACAGGAGAGATGGAGATGAAAGGAGAGAGGAGATTGAAAATCAGGGATGAGGGGAGAGACAATACAGATGAAAGGAGAGACACTAGATTAAAGGGATGAGGGGATGAGTAGAGGAGAGGAGATGAAAGGAGAGGGGATTACAGGTCAGAGGAGATGAGAGGAGACAATAGGAGATGAAATTTAAAGGAACATTAAAGGAGAGAGGAGATGATGGAGAGAGGAGAGATAGGAGAGGAGAGATGACAGGAGAGAGGAGATTATCAGGGAGAGAGGAGATTACAGGAGAGGAGGGATTACAGGAGAGAGGAGATGAGAGGAGAGAGGAGATGAGAGACAGACAGGAGATGACATTAGGAGAGACTTTATCAGGAGAGAGGGGAGAGACATTACAGGAGAGAGGACACACTATTTATTAACATTGTCAGGGATGAGAGGAGAGGAGATGATAGGAGAGATGAGATGACTATTTATTAACATTATCGGGAGAGGAGATTACAGGGAGGGAGGGGATGAGAGGAGAGATGGTTAGACAGAGATTAACTTTATCAGGAGATGAGAGAGGAGAGAGGAGATGAGAGGAGAGAGGAGACACTATTTATTAACTTTATCAGGATGAGAGGAGAGACAGATGAAAGGAGAGAGATGATACACTAGATTAACTGATAGGAGAGAGAGATGATAGAGAGAGAGAGAGAAAGATTACAGGAGAGATGGTTACACAGGATTTATTAAGAGAGGAGATGAGAGGAGAGACATTAGATGAAAGGTTACAGGAGATTTATTAAGATCAGGGATGAGAAGGAGAGAGAGGAGAGACAATACAGGAGAGAGGGATGAGAGGACTAGATTAACTTTATCAGGGATGAGAGGAGATGAGAGGAGACAGGAGATGAAAGGTTAGAGAGTATTTATTAACTTTAGGAGGGATGAGATTTAGATGAGAGGAGAGGAGAATACAGGATTTAGAGATGGTTGAGACTATTTATTAGGAGATGAGAGGATGAGAGGAGATGAAAGGAGAGAGGGGATGGTTAGAGAGGGATGAAAGGAGATCAGGAGATGAGAGGAGAGAGGATTAAAGGAGAGAGGGATGAGAGGAGAGAGGAGATGAAAGAGAGGAGGATGAGAGGAGAGAGGAGATTAAGGAGGAGAGATGATAGGAGAGAGGAGATTATAGGAGAGAGGGATGAGGGAGAGAGGAGATTAGAGGAGAGAGGGTTACAGGAGGGATTAACATTGAGGGGATGAGAGGAGAGGGATGAGAGGAGAGAGGAGATGAAAGGAGAGAGGGGATGATAGGAGAGAGAGATGATAGGAGAGAGGAGATGACAGGAGAGAGAGATACAGGAGAGAGGAGATTTATAGGAGGAGGGGATGAGAGGATTAGAGGAGAGATTACAGGAGGGATTAACATTGTCAGGATGAGAGGAGATTACAGGAGAGATGGTTAGATGAAATTAAGGAGGAGATGATAGGAGAGACAATACAGGAGATGGTTGCTACACACTATTTATTAACATTATCAGGATGAGAGGAGATTGATTTAGACAATACAGGGAGAGATGGTTACACACTATTTATTAACACATCAGGGATGAGAGGAGAGACATTACAGGAGAGATGGTTGCAATATTACCATTTATTACACTATTATCAGGATGAGGAGAAAGACATTATGGAGAGATAGTTACACACTATTTATTAACTTTACTGTGGGATGAGGGGAGAGACATTACGGTGGGAGAGATGGTTACACACTATTTATTAACATTTCAGGGGATGAGAGGAGAGACATTACAGGAGAGATGGTAACACACTATTTATTAACATTATCGTTTTGAGACCTGCTCCATCTACTTACACTACACTATTACTTCATATTTCACTATCGCCATATTTACACTGATCATTTATTAACTTAATTTCATTACATATTTACACTGCACATATTATTCTTACCCCTACTTCATTACTTACACACCTGCTTCATTATTATTCACGCTTATCACTACTTTTTTAACTATTTACTATTATTACTACACCTGTGTCCATATATTCACACCTGTCGAATATTACTATCTACACTTTTCATTACATTTAATCTGCCTATTATTATACCAATTCATTAATTATTGACTTAATCATATTCACACTAATTAGTTACTTACACCGCTTGCCATATGACTACTGACACCGCCCATTATTATTTACACCATTACTTACACATTTCTACCATATTCAATATTACTATTACATTACTAATCTGCTCATACTTATTCACCTGCTGCCACATATCTACACCATTTCATTACCTACTAATTCGCTCATTATTATTTAATCTTATATATTACAGGAGACATGGTTACACACTATTTATTAACTTTATCAGGATGAGAGGGAGAGACATTACAGGAGAGATGGTTACTATTTATTAACATTGTCAGGGATGTACACCTGAGACATTACACCAGTAGATGGTTACACACTATTTATTAACTTTAGGGATGAGGGGGAGAGACATTACAGGAGAGATGGCTATATTTACATTGTCAGGATGAGAGACATTACAGGAAATGGACACACTATTTATTAACTTTATCAGGGATGAGAGGAGAGACATTACAGGAGACATGGTTGACACTATTTATTAACAGAGAGAGAGACATTAGAGGAGATGAAAGGAGAGAGGAGATGAAAGGAGAGAGAGGGATGAGAGGAGAGAGGAGATGAAAGGAGAGAGGGTTAGACAGATTTATTAGACTTATGACAGGAGAGAGGAGATAGATGGTTAGAGAGGAGATGAAATGAGGAGAGAGGGGATGATAGGAGAGATGGATGAAAGGAGATTAGGAGATGAAAGAGGAGACAGGAGATGAGAGGTTAGAGGAGATGAAAGGGGATGAGGAGAGAGACATGAAAGGAGAGAGGGGATGAAAGGAGGAGGGGATTTAGAGGAGATGAAAGGAGAGGTGACAGGAGAGAGGATGAGAGGAGAAAGGAGATGATTAACTTTAGAGAGGAGATGAAAGGAGAGAGGGATTAAAGGAGAGAGGAGATGAAAGGATTAGGAGATTGTCAGGGAGAGGGGAGGAGAGGAGAGAGGAGATGGTTAAAGGAGAGGGGATGACAGGATGAGAGAGGAAACATTACAGGAGATGGTTAACACTATTTATTAACTTTAGAGGAGAGGGAGAGATTAAGGAGAGATGGATACAACTATTTAGGGGACATTGAGGGAGAGAGGAGAGACATTACAGGAGAGCTGGATACAGGAGAGAGGAGATGATCAGGGAGAAAGGAGATTACAGGAGAGAGGGTTACAGGGAGGGAGGGGATGAACTTTAGAGGGGATGAGGGAGAGAGATGAGAGGAGAGATGAGATTACACAGAGAGGAGATTACAGGAGAGAGGGGATGAGAGGAGAGAGGAGATGAAAGGAGAGAGGAGATGATAGGAGAGAGGGATGAGAGGAGAGAGGAGATGAAAGGAGAGAGGAGATTACAGGAGAGAGGAGATTGATAGGATGAGAGGAGAGGAGATTAGGAGAGAGAGGAGATTACAGGAGAGAGGAGATTAGGAGAGAGGAGATGGGATGAGAGGGGATGAGATGAGAGGGATGAGGAGATGAGAGGAGAGAGGAGATGAGAGGAGAGAGGAGATGAAAGGAGATGAGGAGAGACATTACAGGAGAGATGGAGATTTATTAACATTAAGGAGAGAGGAGATTATAGGAGAGAGGAGATGATAGGAGAGAGGAGATGAGAGGAGAGAGGAGATTACAGGAGAGAGGAGATTATTAGGAGGGATGAGGGAGAGACATTAGAGGAGAGAGGAGATGAAAGGAGAGAGGAGATGATAGGAGAGACATTACAGGAGAGATGGTTAGATATTAGAGAGAGGAGATGAAAGGAGAGAGAGGGATTACAGGAGAGAGGGAGATGAGAGGAGATGAGAGAGAGGAGATTACAGGAGAGATGATAGGATGATGAAAGGAGAGAGGGGATGAAAGGAGATGAGACAGGAGAGATGAGATGAAAGGAGATTAACAGGGGATGAGGGGAGAGAGATTACAGGAGAGAGGGATGAAAGGAGAGAGGAGATGATAGGAGAGAGGAGATGAAAGGAGATTAGGAGATGAGAGGGATGAGAGGAGATGACAGGAGAGAGAGATTTACAGGAGAGATTAGATGAGAGGATCAGGAGATGAGAGGAGAGACATTATGAGAGGAGAGAGGAGATGAAAGGAGAGATTATGAGAGGAGACACACTATTTATTAACATTGTCAGGGATGACACTGACATTTTAGAGAGATGGATTATATACTATTTATTAACTTTATCAGGGATGAGGAGACATGATAGGAGAGAGGTTACAGGATTTATTAACTTTATCAGGGATGAGGAGGAGAGGAGACAGATGAGATGATGAAAGGAGGAGTCAGGGAGGGAGACATGAGAGGAGAGAGGAGATGAAAGGAGAGAGGAGATGAAAGGAGAGAGGAGATGAAAGGAGAGAGGGATGAGAGGAGAGAGGAGATTTTATTAAGGAGGGGGAGAGAGACAGGAGAGAGGAGATGAAAGGAGAGAGGGGATGAAAGGAGAGAGGAGATGAGAGGAGAGAGGAGAGGAGATCTAGGAGAGAGGAGATACACCTGCCTAGAGGGGATGACAGGAGAGGAGATGAAAGGAGAGAGGAGATGAAAGGAGAGGGGATGAGAGGAGAGAGGGAGATGAAAGGAGAGAGGGAGATGAAAGGAGAGAGGGGATGAGAGGAGAGAGGAGATGAAAGGAGACACTCCGATGAGAGGAGAGAGGAGATGAAAGGAGAGAGGAGATGAGAGGAGAAAGGAGATGAGAGGGAGAGAGGAGGATGAAAGGGAGAGGAGATGAAAGGAGAGAGGGGATGAGAGGAGAGAGGAGATGAAAGGAGAGGGGGTGACAGGAGAGAGGAGATGAGAGGAGAAAGGAGATGAGAGGAGAGAGGAGATGAAAGGAGAGAGGGGATGAGAGGAGAGAGGAGATGAAAGGAGAGAGGAGATGATAGGAGAGAGGGGATGAGAGGAGAGAGGAGATGAAAGGAGAGGGGATGACAGGAGAGAGGAGATGAAAGGAGAGAGGAGATGAAAGGAGAGGGGATGAGAGGAGAGAGGAGATGAAAGGAGAGAGGAGATGAAAGGAGAGAGGGGATGAGAGGAGAGAGGAGATGAAAGGAGAGGGGATGACAGGAGAGAGGAGATGAGAGGAGAGAGAGAGATGAAAGGAGAAAGGAGATGAGAAGGAGAGATGAAAGGAGAGGGGATGACAGAGAGAGAGAGGAGAGAGAGGTGATTACAGGAGAGAGGGATTACAGGAGAGAGGGGATGAGAGGAGAGAGGAGATTAGGAGGAGGAGATGAAAGGAGAGAGGGGATGAGAGGAGAGAGGAGATGAAAGGAGAGAGGAGATGATAGGAGAGAGGAGATGATAGGAGAGAGGGGATAGGAGAGAGGAGATTACAGGAGAGAGGAGATTACAGGAGGGAGGGATGAGAGGAGATGAGAGGAGAGAGGAGATGAAAGGAGAGAGGAGATGATAGAGAGAGGAGATTAGAAGGAGAGAGGAGATTAAAGGAGAGGGGATGAAGGAGGAGAGGAGGGAGGAGATGGAGAGAGGAGATGAGAGGAGAGGAGGAGATGAGAGGAGAGAGGAGATGAAAGGAGAGAGGGAGAGGAGATGAGAGGAGAGAGGAGATGAAAGGAGAGAGGAGATGATAGGAGAGAGGAGATGATAGGAGAGAGGAGATGATAGGAGAGAGGAGATTACAGGAGAGAGGAGATTAGGAGGGAGGGATGAGAGGAGAGAGAGGAGATGAGAGGAGAGAGGAGATGAAAGGAGAGAGGAGATGATAGGAGAGAGGAGATGAAAGGAGAGAGGAGATGAAAGGAGAGAGGAGATGAAAGGAGAGAGGAGATGAGAGGAGAGAGGAGATTACAGGGAGGGAGGAGATGAGAGGAGAGAGGAGATGAAAGGAGAGAGGGATGAAAGGAGAGAGGAGATGAGAGGAGAGAGGAGATTACAGGAGAGAGGGGATGAGAGGAGAGAGGAGATGAGAGGAGAGAGGAGATGAAAGGAGAGAGGGGATGAGAGGAGAGAGGAGATGAAAGGAGAGAGGAGATGATAGGAGAGAGGAGATGAAAGGAGAGAGGAGATGAGAGGAGAGAGGAGATGAAAGGAGAGAGGAGATGATAGGAGAGAGGAGATGAGAGGAGAGAGGAGATGAGAGGAGAGAGGAGATTACAGGAGAGAGGGGATGAGAGGAGAGAGGAGATGAGAGGAGAGAGGAGATGAAAGGAGAGAGGGGATGAGAGGAGAGAGGAGATGAAAGGAGAGAGGAGATGAGAGGAGAGAGGAGATGAAAGGAGAGAGGAGATGATAGGAGAGAGGAGATGAGAGGAGAGAGGAGATGATAGGAGAGAGTAGATGAGAGGAGAAGAGAGTAAACAGGAGGTGAAAGGTGGCTGTTCTGAAATTTGTTTCAGTTCTGTTCTGCCCCTCTGGGTCAGGCTGTGGGTCAGTTTTTCTGGGCCAGGCATCCTGAGGAGAGAGCAGTTCACCTCAGTTCACCTCTGGTTCACCTCTGGTACCGCTGAGCTGAGCCTACCATCTGGTTCCAGTCCAAACACATCTACTAGCTAAGCCTCTGTTGCCCCCACATCTCCTCCTGTCTGTGTTTGTGTGTGTGTGTGTGATTTGTGTGTTACACCATACCCTCGCGTATGTGTGTGTGTGTGTGTGTGTGTTTGTGCGCGCCCTGCCATCCCTGCCCACCTCCAGTGATTCTCTAACATGAAATGCCAGTTGGATTCTAGCTTCCATCACCATGACACCATCACTCCCTCTAAAATGAAGTCCCCTTTTTTGTTTGTTTAAAAACAACTCTGGCAACAGTTTTAGTTCTGTTTCTCTTGTCCTCCCTTCATTGTAGCAAGTGACAGACTCAGTACATGGGAAGGCATTCAACTGAATACAGGGTATTCATTAGTGCACACCGTAGCAAAAGGTTTTACAACTGACAATGATAACAAGTATTTCTTATTCTGTTTGTCCTTCCCCATTTCAGTCAGTTTTCTCCTTTGGTGCCAAATGAACACGCGCCAGTGCTCAGTTGGAGTTTAACACTGAAATTCCCTCGCTCCGGGATTTTCAGATTAGCGTATTTGTTTTCTGATAAGCCCCGTATTGGTAGCCGGGATATTTCACGAGGATTTGTGGCTTATGAGCAAGTCAGTGGATATTGCCTTATTTGTGGCTTTCTGCAGATGATCCGTGTGTTGGAATGGATAAATGGGAGGAGAAAAGAGGGCGAAAGCAGAGAGAATGAGAGAGTGTGTGGTGGCATCGAGGCATGCTGGAGCCAGGTTAGCTAGCTGACACATCTCCTGCAGGTCTCAGACTGGATGAAGCCCCTATGTCTTCGTGTGTCTCTGTGTGTGTTTGAATCTGTGTGTGCATCCTTACCAGTATGTGTGTGTGTGTGTGTGTGTGTATCCTTACCAGTATGTGTGTGTGTGTGTGTGCATCCTTACCAGTATGTGTGTGTGTGTGTCCTTACCAGTATGTATCCTTACCAGTATGTGTGTGTCTGTGTGTGTTTGAATCTGTGTGTGCATCCTTACCAGTATGTGTGTGTGTGTGTGTGTGTGTATCCTTACCAGTATGTGTGTGTGTGTGTGTGTGTGTGTGTGTGTGTGTGTGTGTGTGTCCTTACCAGTATGTGTGTGTGTGTGTGTGTGTGTGTGTGTGTGTGTCCTTACCAGTATGTGTGTGTCTGTGTGCATCTACCCGTGTCTGCCCGCCTGCTTACACCTGCTAAAATACCTACACAGCACTCCCTTTGTGAGGGCGCAGACTGGAGCATTTGTTTTCACTCTCAGTGGGTGTGGGTTTCTTTATCTTGTCGCCCTGCCTCGCTAATGGATGAGTAGTATGTAAAATGGAGCGTGTGTTTACCTCACCTGTGGTAGACTCTCAACTCAGGGTGAGCGGCTGACTTGATGAGGTCATATAGGCCTAGCTGCCATGACACTGTTCACTCAGGACCCATTCAATCTGCCGGTTCTGAGTCGAGGGACAGATTGGCGATTCAGTGAAGTGGTATTACTGTACTTGTGTTCACGTTGTATGCCGTACATACTCTACTGAGGCGTCGTATAATATCCGCTTGTTAGAGAAGTGGAAGGTGTTTATTGTTGTGGAGGCATTCTGTTTGATGTGTTTTATGGATGCTTCATTTTCTGGTTTCCTGTTTCCTGCTTCATGATTTCATGCATTCCAAGCCTCTGGATTGTTTCATGTTCTATGCTGCTTTCTCTCTGATCTGTATTCAACACACTCACACGCACATGGTCGCGCACGCAAACAAACAGCTGATTTAGCTGATCATTGTAGGGAACAGCCCCAGTAGTGCTTGAGGTCTGGCCCAGAACACAGACCTAAATGCCACGGCTGTCATCTGAGACTGTAACAAGCGGAGCAGAGCTGAGCAGCTTTCTCCCAGGCTCCTGTTGCCCACAGAGCTGTAGCAAAGCCAATGCTAACCGTCTGCACTCAGGCAATATCCAAAGGCACCCGTGTCAGCTTGGAGTGGGAGTGTGTAGGACCTGGCTGCCAAAACCTAGTCACAGCCATTTGTTATGAATTATTTTTTGATCCCTTTTTTTTATCCCATGTTGCGTAATTGTTGTGGTTGTTTAGCAGTTGCTGGGGATGCCCATTGTTTTCCATGGGTTGAGGAGAAACTGAGGCTTCATTGTGGATCTAAAGATGAGCCAATGAGCCGTTATCTTCTGGATTTGATTCCCTGTGTGAAACACCTCACGTTTAGCCTCTCCCAGTCAAAGGGAACAAGGAGGAAACCAGAGTCTTCG
>NW_026288792.1:0-15000 GCF_023373465.1 Oncorhynchus keta | reverse complement strand
TAATTAATTGAATAATGTACATTTTCATTAGATTGCGCATGTTGCATAGTACCATTTCCATTTCCCGTTAGCCTAACTTAACAGCAGACTGATACTGTACCGCAGTTAAGATGCTTTACTTTCTCATGACTCCAAAGGCCAAACACCGTTTGAGTTTATCTGACTACTGCTTCTAATGTCAGATGATGACAGAATACCCTATACTGCACTGTATACCCGTAAATCATGATTCAAACTATCATTTTTTAATAATGGATGGTCAGTCCTTGTGTCCATAGTTCTGTCTATGAATTTGAGAGTGGTTACATTTCTCCAGCCTCATCCTCAGCGTCTTACCAAAGCAGTGGTCGGAAGTCCGCTTTGCTATTGATTCAATTGCAGATTGTCCCTTTAAGTGCTACAGTACATACACACTCTGATTTATGAAGATCTGACCATGTGGTTCCTCAGGGTTGTAGTAGAAGAGAGGTCACTGAAAGGCTATGGTATCTAGCTAGCCATTGATGACTAACATTAGCTAGCTGGCTCCTTTAATTTGAATGGAGGTAACCCCTTGTCTGTAATGGTATGAGTTTTGGCAATGTTATGAGAGTAAATAAGGACCAAAAGCTTCATCGCCTCTTCCTTTCAGTCTCTATGTGCATCCAACCATGCTCTCTTCTCATAACAATGGGATCAATGTCCTTGTAACTACATCTCCATTGATTGGAGGATTCCTTCCCCTCAGATGAGTCACTCTCTACCCTCGTTGACACCTATTGGTCTATCGCAACATTCTCCCCTCACAGAGAGGAATTGGAAACACTATTACTGTCAAAATAAAGATATCTTTCACGTTAAGGCTAGATTGTACATGATTTAATACACACCAGAATACACAATATACACAAGCAACACACAACACACATTATAGCCTCAGAAATGGGGGTCCGGCCTGGTCTAGTGCTGCGGGGCTATGAGTGAGTGTGTGTTTCTGGATGGAATGGTCATACTTTCTCTAACGGGTAGATAGCTAGAGAATGAATAATACTAATTATGGCCTTGGAAACCAGACTGAAGCTGGAGGTACACAGACAGGGCTGAGTGTGTAATTAAAGACATTGTGTGTGTGTGTGTGTGTGTGTGTGTTTGTGTGTGTGTGTGTGAGAGAGAGAGAGAGAGAGAGAGAGAGAGAGAGAGAGAGAGAGAGAGAGAGAGAGGGTGTGTGTGTGTGTGTGTGTGTGTGTGTGTGTGTGTGTGTGTGTGTGTGTGTGTGTGTGTGTGTGTGTGTGTGTGTGTGTGTGCGTGCGTGCGTGCTCAATTTATTTTCTAATACATTTCTGAGCAGAGGATCGCTGGAGAAGTGAGGATCTGAGGATCAGAGATGCTCAGTGTGTGTGTGAAAGCAGGGTGGAAGGGAGCATGGAGGACAGCAAAAAGAGGGGAAGAGGGTAGGATGGGGAGAAGGAGAGGGGGATGTTGTTGGAGAAGGAGGGGGTAAGGGTGTTTGTGATGAATTAAAGATGGAACTCTCCAGCAGCACTGTATCTAAAGATCACTCTGTCTGCTAATGCAATGTTAATGAATGCAAATGATGTGGCATCATTTCTCCTGACCGGAGGGGAACGAGAGAGAGAAGGGGAGAGGGAGAGAGAGAGAGAGAGAGAGAAAGGAGGGAAGGGTGGGGGCAGAGAGGGGGAGGGAAGAGGGTGTAGACAAAGGAAGGAAGGAGGGGAGAGAGAGAGAGAATCCCAGATCCCAGGGGGTATGTTGAGTGGTGCTACACCTGTTGTAGAGAAGCTGACTGACCAGTAGGATATGATTATGCATGAGTCTCTGTCACTAGACTGTCTGCTGTTGTGTAGCTACTACATACCTATGCCTGGCTAGGCTAGCTCTGTGGGGGCTGTCCTGTTCTCTGCTCTCCTGTCTTGTCCTGGCCTACAACAACTTCATCAAGAGAGAAAGGTCATCATGAGAGAAAGGTCTTTCTCCTGACTGGCCAGGTTTTGGAGAGAGCTTACTGCAGCATAGTGTGTCATTTGGTCATTGACTTCTGCCGCTGTAACTAGGGGTTTTGACAAGAGAATTGAACAGGTATTTGAATAGTTACCTCTCTCTCTCTTTCTCTCTCAGTAATACAAAGATGGACCTTGGCAAAATAAAAGTCTCTGATGCCTATTTCAGTTGTCTTTCCACTTCAGCTAGTCTCCCAACTGTACAGTCTCAACTAGTCTCCCAACCGCACAGTCTCAACTAGTCTCCCAACCGTACAGTCTCAGCTCGTCTCCCAACTGTACAGTCTCAACTAGTCTCCCAACTGTACAGTCTCAACTAGTCTCCCAACTGTACAGTCTCAGCTAGTCTCCCAACGGTACAGTCTCAACTAGTCTCCCAAATGTACAGTCTCAACTAGTCTCCCAAATGTACAGTCTCAGCTAGTCTCCCAACCGTACAGTCTCAGCTAGTCTCCCAACTGTACAGTCTCAACTAGTCTCCCAACCGTACAGTCTCAGCTAGTCTCCCAACCGTACAGTCTCAACTAGTCTCCCAACTGTACAGTCTCAGCTAGTCTCCCAACCGTACAGTCTCAGCTAGTCTCCCAACTGTACAGTCTCAACTAGTCTCCCAACCGTACAGTCTCAGCTAGTCTCCCAACCGTACAGTCTCAACTAGTCTCCCAACTGTACAGTCTCAACTAGTCTCCCAACTGTACAGTCTCAGCTAGTCTCCCAACCGTACAGTCTCAGCTAGTCTCCCAAATGTACAGTCTCAACTAGTCTCCCAACTGTACAGTCTCAGCTAGTCTCCCAACCGTACAGTCTCAACTAGTCTCCCAACTGTACAGTCTCAACTAGTCTCCCAACCGTACAGTCTCAGCTAGTCTCCCAACTGTACAGTCTCAACTAGTCTCCCAACCGTACAGTCTCAACTAGTCTCCCAACTGTACAGTCTCAGCTAGTCTCCCAACTGTACAGTCTCAGCTAGTCTCCCAAATGTACAGTCTCAACTAGTCTCCCAAACGTACAGTCTCAGCTAGTCTCCCAAATGTACAGTCTCAACTAGTCTCCCAACCGTACAGTCTCAACTAGTCTCCCAACCGTACAGTCTCAACTAGTCTCCCAACTGTACAGTCTCAACTAGTCTCCCAACTGTACAGTCTCAGCTAGTCTCCCAACTGTATAGTCTCAACTAGTCTCCCAACTGTACAGTCTCAACTAGTCTCCCAACCGTACAGTCTCAACTAGTCTCCCAACTGTACAGTCTAAGCTAGTCTCCCAACTGTATAGTCTCAACTAGTCTCCCAACCATACAGTCTCAACTAGTCTCCCAAACGTACAGTCTCAGCTAGTCTCCCAAATGTACAGTCTCAACTAGTCTCCCAACTGTACAGTCTCAGCTAGTCTCCCAACAGTACAGTCTCAGCTCGTCTCCCAACCGTACAGTCTCAGCTAGTCTCCCAACTGTACAGTCTCAACTATTCTCCCAAACATACAGTCTCAACTAGTCTCCCAACTGTACAGTCTCAACTAGTCTCCCAACTGTACAGTCTCAGCTAGTCTCCCAACCGTACAGTCTCAGCTAGTCTCCCAACCGTACAGTCTCAGCTAGTCTCCCAACTGTATAGTCTCAACTAGTCTCCCAACTGTACAGTCTCAACTAGTCTCTGATGGGCACATGGGTGCCAAGCAGTGTGTGACTCACCTGCTCCTCTCCTCTCTTCCCCTGCTCCACTCCTGCTACATTTCTCTCCCTTTCCACTCTTACCTCTCTTTCACACCCCCAAGATTTCCCTCGCTCTCCATGGTGTGATATTGTCCCCCCCCCGGTCGTATTCCCCCTCCTTCCCTCTCTCCCTGCTATGGTGAGTCAGTCTCCCCTTTACACGGAAAAGTTCATTTTCACTGACACGACAAGGTGTGACTGGGTCTCCCTGTACAGGGTGTTCCGTGTGTTTGCATGTGTGAGTGAGTGTGTGTGCGTGTGTGTGAACCCATTCATTTAGCTGTGTCTCCTAGATCAGTGGTGCGAGGCGCGTATCCGTTCATTCCCTATGTCATCCAACGTCTCAAGATTATTTTCTGATCAGATTTCAATTTACATAGATTAACCTCGCTGTCATAGCTATCTATTGAGAAATGAATTTAATGAAAATCTGAAATATACATACTCCCAACTGAAGTTGCTAGGTAAGGTTGGTCAAAATAGGCATGGTAGACCTTAAAATAAAGTAATAAACAGAGAGATATTTAGCGAGGTGTAAAATCTAATCTGACTTTACTTTACTAAGTACATTTCCTCCATCTGTTGACCTACTGTGGTGACTCGCGTTGTTATCACTGCCTCTGTTTTCTTTGTGCGGAAGCCGTATTCCAGCACAATCTCCCCATCTTCCACCACTATACCCCCATAAACTCAATCACTGATCCCAAATCAGCTTAAAGCGTTCACGCTTTGCCACTGGGACGCGGCTCAACTGATCCTGGTTTGAAATCTGATAAGCGCCCGCATGAGCCCGGATTAAGCACTAACAAATTTTGACCAATCACATTCTATGATTTTAATTTCCCAGTGTGCTGTGTGTTAGTGAATGGCTTCCTCTTGGGCAGCCGAACAGCAAAGATATTGACAAGGGGCCTCCTGCTCCATTTGTTCAGAAACATATTCCCTCTGTAAAAAGTGTCTCTTTTTATTCCAACCTCCAGTGTTGACATTTGATTAAAGGTCCAATGTATCCATTTTTATCTCAATATCAAATCATTTCTGGGTAACAATTATGTACCTTACTCTGTTGGTTTTCAATTAAAATTGTCAAAAAGAAACAAAAATAGCTTCTTAGCGAAGAGCAATATCTCAAGGAAGAATTTTGCTATGATTGTCTGGGAGTGGTTTGAGTGGGGAAGGAAAACTTAAAACTAGCTGTTATTGGCAGAGAGGTATGGAATTCTCTTTGTTATTGGTCTATTAACTAATTTACTGGATGGTGATGTCACCAAGGAAGGCCAAATCTCTATCCCACCAAAACAGGTTGAAATTTCAGGTGTCTTTTCAAACAGCTCTTATACTGAAAGGGCATTATCATTATTTTCACAAATTCATAGTATGTAAATAGATCAAAAACTAAATGCTTGTGTTCCTATCTCCAACAGTGCAGTAGTATCTAACAGTGCATTGGTGTTTAAAACAATTCACAACAATACACACAAATTTGAAAATAAAATAATGCAATTAATATATACATATTAGATTGAGCAATGTTGGAGTGGCATAGGCTAAAATACAGTAGAATAGAATACAGTATTTACATATGAGATGAGTATCCATTATTAAAGTGGCCAGTGATTCCACGTCTATGTATACAGGGCCTCTAAGGCCTCTAAGGTGCAGGGTTGTGTAACCGGGTGGAAGTTGGCTAGTGATGGCGATTTAGCAGTCTGATGGCATTGAGAGAGAAGCTGTTTTTCAGTCTCTCTGTCAAAGGTTTGATGCACCTGTATCGGATTACAGTGGGGTGAGCAGGCCGTTGCTCAGGTGGTTGATGTCCTTGCTGATCTTTTTGGCCTTTCTGTGACATCATGTGCTGTAGTGTTGTCCTGGAGGGCAGGTAGTTTTCCCCGGTGATGCGTTGGGCAGAGCGCACCACCCTCTGGAGAGCCCTGCGGTTGAGGGCGGTGCAGTTGCCGTACCCAGACGGTGATACGCTGTTGTACCTTCTTCACCACACTATCTATGTGGGTAGACCATTTCAGACCATCAGTGATGGGTACACCAAGGAACATCAAGCTTTCCACCTTCTTCACTGCGGTCCCATCGATGTGGATAGGTGAGAGGTTATTTTCCTGGCACCACTCTCCCAGGGCCCTCAACTGTAGGCTCTCATCAGTCCTACTACTGTTGTGTCATCTGCAAACTTGATGATTGAGTTAGAGGTGTGCAGTCGTGCAGTCGTGGGTGAACAACTAGAATAGGAGAGGGCTGAGCACGCAGCCTTGTGGGGACCCTGTGTTGAGGATCAGCAAAGTACAGGTGTTGTTTCCTACTTTTACCACCTGGGGGCGGCCCGTGTGGAAGTCCATGCAGTCGTGGGTGAACAACTAGAATAGGAGGGGCTGAGCACGCCGCCTTGTGGGGCCCCTGTGTTGAGGATCAGCAAAGTACAGGTGTTGTTTCCTACTTTTACCACCTGGGGGCGGCCCGTGTGGAAGTCCAGGTCCCAGTTGTACAGGGCGTGGTTCAGATCCAGAGCCCCGGGCTTGATGATGAGCTTGGAGGGTACTATGGTGTTGAATGCTGAGCTATAGTCAATGAACAGCTTTCTTACATACAGTTGAAGTCGGAAGTGTACATACACCTTAGCCAAATACATTTAAACTCAGTTTTTCACAATTCCTGACATTTAATCCTTGTAAAAATTCCCGGTCAGTTAGGATCACCACTTTATTTTAAGAATGTGAAATGTTAGAATAATAGCAGAAAGAATTGTTTATTTCAGCTTTGATTTCTTTCATCACATTCCCAGTGGGTCAGAAGTTTACATACACTCCATTTGTATTTGGTAACATTGCCTTTAAGTTGTTTATCTTGGGTCAAATGTCTAGCCTTCCACAAGCTTCCCACGATAAGTTGGGTGAATTTTGGCCCATTCCTCCTGACTGAGCTGGTGTAACTGAGTCAGGTTTGTAGGCCTCCTTGCTCGCACACGCTTTTTCAGTTCTGCCCACAAATGTTCTATAGGATTGAGGTCAGGGCTTTGTGATGGCCACTCCAATACCTTGACTTTGTTGTTCTTAAGCCATTTTGCCACAACTTTGGAAGTATGCTTTGGGTCATTGTCCATTTGGAAGACTCATTTGTGACCAAGCTTTAACTTCCTGACTGATGTCTTGAGATGTTGCTTCAAATTTTCCCACCTCATGATGCCATCTATTTTGTGAAGTGCACCAGTCCCTCCTGCAGCAAAGCACCACCACAACATGATGCTGCCACCCCCGTGCTTCACGGTTGGGACGGTGTTCTTCAGCTTGCAAGCCTCCCCCTTTTTCCTCCAAACATAACGATTGTCATTATGGCCAAACAGTTCTATTTTTGTTTCATCAGACCAGAGGACATTTCTCCAAAAAGTATGATCTTTGTCCCCATGTGCAGTTGCAAACCGTAGTCTGGCTTTTTTATGGCGGATTTGGAGCGGCCTTTCAGGTTATGTCGATATAGGACTCGTTTTACTGTGGATATAGATACTTTTGCACCTTTTTCCTCTTTACAAGGTCCTTTGCTGTTGTTCTGGGATTGATTTGCACTTTTCGCACCAAAGTACGTTCATCTCTAGGAGACAGAATGCGTCTCCTTCCTAAGTGGTATGACTTCTGCGTGGTCCCATGGTGTTTATACTTTCGTACTATTGTTTGTACAGATGAACGTGGTTCCTTCAGACATTTACAAATTGCTCCCAAGAATGAACCAGACTTTTGGAGATCTACAATGATTTTTTCTGAGGTCTTGGCTGATTTCTTTAGATTTTCCCATGATCTCAAGCAAAGAGGCACTGAGTTTGAAGGTCGGCCTTGAAATACATCCACAAGTACACCACCAATTGACTCAAGTTCTGTCAATTAGCCTATCAGAAGCTTCTAAAGCCATGACATCATTTTCTGGAATTTTCCAAGCTGTTTAAAGGCACAGTTAACTTAGTGTATGTTAACTTCTGACCCACTGGAATTGTGATACAGTGAATTATAAGTGAAATAATCTGTCTGTAAACAATTGTTTGAAAAATTACTTGTGTCATGCACAAAGTAATTGTCCTCTCCGACTTGCCAAAACTATTGTTTGTTAACAAGATATTTGTGGAGTGGTTGAAAAACGAGTTTTAATGACTCCAATCTAAGTGTATGTAAACTTCCCACTTCAACTCTAGGTTTTCCTCTTGTCCAGATGGGATAGAGCAGTTTCCCGTGTGATGGCAGTTGCATCTTCTGTGGATCTAAAAGCGCTTCACTTTTTATTGACTTATCGAAGGCCTTCGACACTGTTGACACTGTTGACCATGCCCTGCTGTTGAATAGACTGTTGACACTGTTGACCATGCCCTGCTGTTGAATAGACTGTTGACACTGTTGACCATGCCCTGCTGTTGAATAGACTGTTGACACTGTTGACCATGCCCTGCTGTTGAATAGACTGTTGACACTGTTGACCATGCCCTGCTGTTGAATAGACTGTTGACACTGTTGACCATGCCCTGCTGTTGAATAGACTGTTGACACTGTTGACCATGCCCTGCTGTTGAATAGACTGTTGACACTGTTGACCATGCCCTGCTGTTGAATAGACTGTTGACACTGTTGACCATGCCCTGCTGTTGAATAGACTGTTGACACTGTTGACCATGCCCTGCTGTTGAATAGACTGTTGACACTGTTGACCATGCCCTGCTGTTGAATAGACTGTTGACACTGTTGACCATGCCCTGCTGTTGAATAGACTGTTGACACTGTTGACTATGCCCTGCTGTTGAATAGACTGTTGACACTGTTGACCATGCCCTGCTGTTGAATAGACTGTTGACACTGTTGACCATGCCCTGCTGTTGAATAGACTGTTGACACTGTTGACCATGCCCTGCTGTTGAATAGACTGTTGACACTTTTGACCATGCCCTGCTGTTGAATAGACTGTTGACACTGTTGACCATGCCCTGCTGTTGAATAGACTGTTGACACTGTTGACCATGCCCTGCTGTTGAATAGACTGTTGACACTGTTGACCATGCCCTGCTGTTGAATAGACTGTTGACACTGTTGACCATGCCCTGCTGTTGAATAGACTAAAACAGGTTGGTTTATGTGTTGATGCATTGGATTGGTTCCAAAACTACCTTTCTGACAGAACACAGCTCAGGAGGTCATGAAATCGGAGTTTAAAAACGCTTACAAAAGGAGTTCCCTAGGGCTCAATTTTAGGTCTGATCCTTTTTACACTGTATATAAATGATATAGGGAAGACTGTTGACTCTGCAAATCTCCATCTGTTTGCTGATGACACAATTATTTATTCTAGCACTTTTCAGGACTTACAGTTGGCATTTGATGTTATTCAAAGGCAGCTTTTCCAATTGAAACTTGTGCTTTTATTATTATTAATTTTTATTTCAACTTTATTTAACCAGGTAGGCTAGTTGGCCATGGTGGCGAAGCAATTACTGTCACGGTCTTCCTCCTCTTCATCTGAAGAGGAGAGGCGAGAAGGATCAGAGGACCAATATGCGGCGTGGTATGTGTTCATAGTGTATTTTAATAAAGAGAACACTGAACACTGCAACACTATACAAGAAGAGTAACAAAAACAATAAACCAATGAGGACCGTGAAGCTACAAATGAGACCTGTGCTGACACAAGACACTAACATAGACAATCACCCACAAACAAACAGTGCAACCCAGGCTACCGAAGTATGATTCTCAATCAGTGACAACTAATGACACCTGCCTCTGATTGAGAACCATACTAGGCCGAAACATAGAAATCCCAAATCATAGAAAATCAAACATAGACTGCCCACCCAACTCATGCCCTGACCATACTAAATATATATATATATATATGTATATGCCATTTAGCAGACGCTTTTATCCAAAGTGACTTACAGTCATGTGTGCATACATTCTACGTATGGGTGGTCCCGGGGATCGAACCCACTACCCTGGCATTACAAGTGCCATGCTCTACCAACTGAGCTACAGAAGGACCAAATAAATACAAAACAAAGGAAATAAAGGTCAGAACATGACAATTACAATATAGCAATTGGACACTGGAGTGATAGATGTGCAAAAGATGAATGTGCAAGTAGAGATACTGGTGTGCAAAGGGAGCAAGGTAAATAAATAAATGCAGTATGGGGATGAGGTAGTTGGATGGGCTATTTACAGGTGGGCTATGTACAGGTACAGTGATCTGTGAGTTGCTCTGACAGCTGGTGCTTAAAGTTAGTGAGGGAGATATGGGTATCCAGCTTCAGTGATTTTTGCAATTCGTTCCAGTCATTGGCAGCAGAGAACTGGAAGGAAAGGCGGCCAAAGGAGGAATTGGCTTTGGGGGTGACCAGTGAAACACACATACGTCTGGTGTGTGAGCCATTGAATTGCGACTCCACTTAGTCTCTGCACTGACGTTTTGCCTCTTTTCCTCCTCAATTTGTTTTCAAACCCTATTTAAAATGCCAGGCTCAGTGGCATGCCAACAAGGCTTCATCTTTATTTAACTTGTTTAAAATTCTACTGAGTTCTCCCTCCTCTCTCTTCCTCTGTTTGTCTATCCTCCTCCCCACTCCCTCTTTCTCTCTGGAACATATGTATATCTTGATCAGGCTCAGAGAATTGGAAGCCGTATTGACAGAGTAAGAGTGATCTACCAAGAGCCGCCCTCACCACATGTCATATCGACCCCCTCTGCATACATCACCTAACATTCAGGCATGGCCACAAAGGGAGAAAATGACACTGGCGGCCCCTCAGTGTGTCCTATACTGGTTACAATTAACCAGACAACACTCCTCATCCTGTATCTGAACATTGAACAACCCAGTCCCCTTTGTTGTGTATCCTGTCAACTCCTGTTTCTTATATTGACTTTCCCTGTAGCCTACCTCTCTGTGTATAAATGGGATCCTGCAGCTCCCTTGGACAACATGTAATTATGCGTGTCCACTGTGATGTATTATGGGTTCGCATACTGACGTGTAATTGTGTGAAGAGGGCTGGAGGTATCGATCTCAGACGCAGAGGCCCCATCAATGTTTAATGCAGTCGCAGTCCCCCTCCTCCCTCCCTTACTTTCTCTCTCTCTCTCTCTCTCTCTCTCTCTCTCTCTCTCTCTCTCTCTCTCTCTCTCTCTCTCTCTCTCTCTCTATCCTCTCTCTCTCTCTATCTCTCTCTCTTTCTCCCTCTCTTTCTAACTCCCTCTGTCTCTCATTAGGTATTGATCCTTTCATTCCATGCCACATTTCCGCTTGTGGAAGGCTGCGGTATGACAGAGAGCTATTGTATCTGGGGCCGGGGTCCGGGGCCTAATGGCTGGGGGTTAGTGGTCACCTGATCTATAGCTGCTGATGGGTGACTGTAGCAGTGGCTGCAGAATGGACAATCACATGAGGGTTTGCCCTGGAGAGAAAAGGCATAGTCCATAGACTCAGTAAAGAAAACAGCATTGACTGAGAAGGCACTTTGCTTTGTTCATACAGTACAATAGCTGTTGGTTCAAAGCCTGGAAAACGTCATAGGTGCACTCCTCAGATCAATAAAACTGACCCTGACAGTTACACCAATGACAGATAGATTCAATTAAACCCCTTTCTCACAAACACCCGAGCAGTCCCTTTTATACAGAGCAGTGATGGGAACTGGGCTGGACTGCAGCAAAATAATTGATTCACTTTAATTGGTGTGGCTGGCTGTAGCACATGATGCATACCTTGAACAAGTGACCAGCCATTCCTGGATCATTCTACAATAACGAATCCTCTCCTGATCCGTTCCATTCCATATGGCCTTCTGGCCTCACGGCTTCTAGCTATAGTGATTGTTTGCCTCGGCCTATAACATTTCATTGTTTTTCTATGGATTGATGTGGCTTCACATACTTTACAAATACAATATACTATGAACAACACAAAACACTAGGACAAAGCTGTTTCAGTTGGTTCCAGACTTAATTGCTTACGAACAGTTTTTGTTTTTCAATTGAACTCCCCCCTGCACAGCTAAAAGCTGACATGGCAAAATGTCAACTAAATAGAAGCACTTCCTGGAATAGCCTCCAAACAAGAACAAGTTGGGTGCAACGGGATAAATGAAGAGTAGGGAGACGTGGTTGGATGTGGTCTAATTGAGAGGTGATTTGGGGGAGCCGGCCGGAAGAAAAGGGGACACACTGTGATGGGGCTTTTATAGCTTTAAGGAGAGGAGTTAGTGTCGTGTGAAACAATTAGCCCAGCGTGAACGACCTGGGCCAGGGACAGCTGGCAGTGGCATGGATTTGGGAGGTAGCTCAGGATATCCTAACAGCTCAGTAAAGGCACAACGAAATCAATATGACTTATAAAGATTAAATATATGTCAATATGTGACTTAAAAATATGATGTTGTCTCAATATGAATCAATCCCCTCACTTCATGCTATATTATGTGAGGGGTCATGAAGGTGAGGAAAATGAGTGGAGTCTGGGATGCCAAAGATTATTAGACGTAGGCCTCACCACATTGGGATGGTAAGCATGCAAGTGTGCTACATTTCCATTCAATATTCACCATTCTCCATTATTATTTCACATTGTCAAACCACAGAGAGATGGACAGGTGCCTGAGCTGTGGCATAGGGAGGGGCGAAGCTCTCTCCTCATCCCATGGGACCTCCGTCCCCAGCCCTTCTCCTAATGTCCTAATGTCCACTTAGCGTCCCTCATTCACTCATCTGTCGCACTGACACTCTGCTAATGGGGGCTAGCCACATGACACGAATGGTCCCCCTTGGGTTTTCAACTTCACCCTCTGCCCTACCTCCCTCTGTTTCCAACCCTCATCAGTCTCCTCTGCCTCCTACCACACCCCTTCCCCACTCCTTCCTCTGCCTCACTTTCCCTCCTCTCCTAACCCCACCCTTTAACCTCTTCAATAGGACAGGAGAAATAGCTGGTCCACTCCCTCTGGGGTTTGACTAAAGCCTCAGTCATTTCCTCTGAGTTAGCCTATGAATGCAGGCCCCATGACAGAGCCTAGTGGCTTGTGCTTAGAACTCCATCATGGTCTAATCAGACAGATGGGCAGACCGACTGACGGGCAGACAGACAGACAGGCAGAGAGTCCGACAGACAGGCAGAGAGACAGACAGACACAGACAGATAGACACACAGACAGGCAGACAGCAGTGACAGACAAAATTGTAATTGCCTGATGGAAACCCAATGTGAACAAGGCTGTCAGCGCTAAAGAACATGGGAGATTGGTCTCGTTGTATGCGTGTGTGTCTGTCAACCCGTTTGCAGGTGTGTGTGTGTGTGTGTGTGTGTGTGTGTGTGTGTGTGTGTGTGTGTGTGACTGCAGTAGCACAGCAGAAGCCTTTAGCTGAATATCCAGCAGGACTAATTGGTGTGGTCTCTGTTCTCTCACCCTCTACCGTCTTCTGTTCACCCATCAATCACCTATGCTATTTTCACCCTTTTTCCTCAGCAGTAGTTAAGATACAAGTAATACCATATGGTTTAGAATAAAGAATCGTATAAGGTTAGTTGTGGTCAGTACAATAAGTCTGATCCATGTGTGTCCGTGTATGTGTGGCATCTTATTCCACATTAAGCCTAGACACGCCTTCCGGGCATATCCTCACCCTTCTTGTATCTATCTAGACACACCTAGACACGCCTTCCTGGCATATCCTCACCCTTCTTGTATCTATCTAGACACACCTAGACACGCCTTCCTGGCATATCCTCACCCTTCTTGTATCTATCTAGACACACCTAGACACGCCTTCCTGGCATATCCTCACCCTTCTTGTATCTATCTAGACACACCTAGACACACCTTCCTGGCATATCCTCACCCTTCTTGTATCTATCTAGACACACCTAGACACGCCTTCCTGGCATATCCTCACCCTTCTTGTATCTATCTAGACACACCTAGACACGCCTTCCTGGCATATCCTCACCTTCTTGTATCTATCTAGACACACCTAGACACGCCTTCCTGGCATATCCTCACCTTCTTGTATCTATCTAGACACACCTAGACACGCCTTCCTGGCATATCCTCACCTTCTTGTATCTATCTAGACACACCTAGACACTCCTTCCTGGCATATCCTCATCTAGACACGCCTTCCTGGCATATCCTCACCCTTCTTGTATCTATCTAGACACACCTAGACACGCCTTCCGGGCATATCCTAACCCTTCTTGTATCTATCTAGACACACCTAGACACACCTTCCGGGCATATCCTCACCCTTCTTGTATCTATCTAGACACACCTAGACACGCCTTCCGGGCACACCCTCATCTAGACACGCCTTGGCAGTTGGCACAAGATATACCAAGGTGAAATCATCTCTGGCTGACTTCCAACAACAAGACGAACCGTCTGCTGGCAGAGTATAAACTATTTGTTATATTATATCATATGAATCTATCATTACCCAGCTGAAGAGGCTGTCTGGTCACAGTGCTCATCAATCTGTAGCTCTTCAGGGGAGGAGGAGGGGGGGGGGCCATAGAAAAGCAGTAAATCTGAGGCCGTAGTTTCTCGTCCTCACTTACCTGGAACAATATTAGCTTTCAGCGATGCCGACGGTATGCCAGAGCTGCAGATATGAATCAACACAGGCTGACAAATGGCTCGGGACTGGTGCCAGGTCTATCTGTCTGTGGGGTGTCAGGGAGGGTTAGGAGAGAGAAGGGGGTACCCGTCATTCTCTGAGAGAGGCAAAAGAAAAGAGGAAGAGAAGTGAAATGGAGATAATTATTCACCTCTCAAGGTGTGTGGATGAGCATGTCTGCTCTGCATTTGAAGACTCTCAGTCTGTATCTTATTAACCACATGTTATTTTGGGAGCTCTCGAGGAAGGCTGCTTTGTAGACAAACGTTTTGAATCGGCTGTTGAAGGTGGTTTTCATTTGTTGATTTGTTTAGTACTAAGGTGAGCCGATTGGATATCAATGCTATGTCAAGAGTTGTCCCTGAGACCCAATTGGTGTCTATGGTTTTGTTTGTTGAGTGTATTGTCTCTGGCCAGGCTATCAGGGTGTCAGTGATCTGATAGTGTTTCTAAAGTAAACACTTGGAAATGGCCTGGCTGGCTGTGGAAAGCCCTCTACACTGATGATGGACATCTCTCTGGGTAAACAATGGCACAAAGCTCGGCCCTCAGCACACACACACACACACACACACACACACACACCGACACACACACACACACCGACACACACACACACACCGACACACACACACAAACACACACCGACAC
>NW_026288791.1:0-15316 GCF_023373465.1 Oncorhynchus keta | reverse complement strand
AAGGTAGTGTGAGTGTGAAGAGAGTATAAGCGGTGTGATGAGTGTGGTGTGATGAGTGTAGTGTGATGAGGTGTGAGTGTGATAAGATGAAGGTATATGGTGGTGTGATGTAATGAGTGTCATGAGTGTGATGAAATTAATAGTGTATTAAGTGTAATAGTGATAAGTGTGATGTAATGAAATTATAATAAGTGTGATGTGATAATTATAGCAAGTGTAGTATGATAAAGTGTAAATGTAATGAGTGTAAGCAGTAAAGGTATGATAAGGTAAAGGTGTAGTGTGATAAGTAAAGGTATAGTATGATAAGTGTAAACAGAAGTAAAGTGTAATAAAGTAAAGTATGAAATGTAAAAGTAATAAAGTAAATGTATAAAATGTAATAAAAATGTAAGTAAGCAATAAAGTAAGAAATGTAAATGTAATAAATGTAAATGTAGTAAGTAAATGTAAGAAATGTAAGTAAGAAATGTAAAGCAAATGTAAATGTAAACGTATAATGTAAAGTATGATAAAGTAATGTATAGTATAGAAAAGTATGAATGTAAGTGTAGATATGATAAAAGTGTAAGCAATAAAAATGAAATATAATAAGGAAATGTAAATAATAAATAAAGTAAAATGTAATAAAGTAAAGTATGAATGTAATAAAGTATAAAATAATAAAGATGTAAATATAAGTAACCAAATAATAAAGTAAAGTATAATGTAATAAATGTAAATAAAGTAATAAAGTAAAAATGTAATAAAGATATAATAAAAAGTAAAAGCAATAAAGTAAAGTAATATGAAAAATGTAAATAAAATATAAATAAAGTAAAAGTAAATAAAAAGTAAATGTAAATGTAATAAAAATGTAATATTAAAAAGTAAGCAAAGTAATAAAGTAAACGTAATAAATAAAATGTAATAAATTAAGAAAGTATAAGTGGCAATAAAGTATGATAAATGTAATAAAAAGTATGTAATAAAGTAAAAAATGTAATAAAGTAATAAAAGAGTATAGTAAGTAAAGTAAAAAATGTAAATAAAGTAAAGTAATAAAGTAAAAAGAATGTAATAAGTAAAATGTAATAAAGTAATAAATGTAAATAAAGTAAAAATATAATAAAGTAAAAATGTAATAAAGTAAAGTATAGTAAAAAGTAAAGTAAAAATGTAATAAAGTAAAGGAATATGAATAAAGTATAAATGATGATAATAAGTGTAAGTGTAAAGTATGAAATGTAATAGGTAATGAAAGTGAAGAAGTGTAATGAAAGTAAAGTATGTGTGGTAATAAAAAGATAAGTGTAAAGGTAAAGTATAAATGTAATAAAGTAAAAATGTAAATGTAATAAAGTAAAAATGATAATGTAATAAAGAAATGTAATAAAAGTAAAGTAAAAATGTAATAAATGTAATAAGAATGTAATAAAGTAAGAAAGTAAATATAAATAAAGTAAAAAGTAAATAATAAAGTAAATGTAAATGTAATAAAGTATAAATGTAATAAATATAAATAAAGTAAAAGTGTAAATGAATAAAATAAAGTAAAATATAATAAAATTTAAAAAAATTAAAATGTAATAAAGTAAATATAATAAAGTATAATAAAGTAAAAGTAAAGTAAGGTAAATGTAATAAAAAGTAAGTAAAGTATGTAAAGTATGAATGTAGCAAAGTAATAGTATGCGTATATGAAAAGTAAAGTGTAAAGTGTAATATGATAAATGAAATATAATAAATGAAATCAAATAAATGTAATAAGTGTGATAAAGTGTAAAAGAATGAAATAAAGTGAAGTATTAAAGTATAACGTAAATTAATAAAGTATAAAATGGTAATGTAATAAAGTAATAAAGAGTAAAAATAAAGTAAAAAGTAAAAAGTAATAAAGTATAGTAAGTAATAAAGTAAAAATGTAATAAAGTAAAGAAAATGAATGTATAAAAAGTGTAAGCAATAAAGTATAATAAAGTAAAGTAGTAAAGTAAAGTAAATGAAAGTAAAATAAAAATGTAAATGTAATAAAGTAAAAGTAATAAAGTAAATGTAATAAAGTAATAAAGTAAAAGTAAAAATGTAATAAAGTAAAGTAAATGTAATAAAGTAAAGTATGTAATAAAGTAAAATATAATAAATGTAAATGTAATAAAGTAAAGTATAATAAAGTAAAAAATAATAAAATGTAATAAATAAAGTAAATGTAATAAATAAAAGTAATAAATAAAGTAAATAAATGTAATAAAAAAAAAAAGTGTAATAAGTAAAGAAATGTAATAAAGTAAATATAATAAATAAAAATAATAATAAAGTAAATGAAATGTAATAAAGTAAAGTATAAATAAAGTAGTAAAATGTAAATATGATAAAGGTAAATAAAGTAATAAATGTAATAAAAAATATAATAAAGTATAAAGTAAAAAGAAATGTAATGTAAGCAATGTAATAAAATGTAATAAAGTAAAGTAAATGTAAGCAATAAATAAATGTAAAAAATAAGAGTAAAAGTAAATAAAGTAAAGTAAAAAGTAAAAATAAATAAAGTAAAGTAATAAAGTAAAAATGTAATAAAGTAAAAATGTAATAAAGTAAATAAATGTAATAAAGTAAAATAGTAATAAAGTAAATGATATAATAATAAAGTAATGAAATAATAAAAATAAAGTAAATGTAATAAAAATAATAAAGTAAATGTAATAAAGTAAAAAAAATGTAATAAAGTAAAAATGTAATAAAAATATAAAGTGTAATAAAGTAAAGTAAATGTAATAAAGTAAAATAAATGTAATAAAGTAAAATAAATAAAAATGTAATAAAAATAAAATGTAATAAAGTAAAGTAAAAAATAAAGTAAAATAAAATAAAAAGTAATAAATAAAATAAAAATGTAATAAAGTAAAAATATAATAAAGTAAAAATAAATAAATAAAGTAAAAATGTAATAAAAAAAATGTAAATGTAATAAAATGTAAATGTAATAAAAGTAAAAAAATAAATAAAATGTAATAAAGTAAAAAAAATAAAATAAAGTATAAATATAATAAAGTAAAATGTAAATAAATAAATGTAAAAATAAAGTAAAGTAAAGTAAAAATGTAATAAAGTAAAGTAAATGTAATAAAGTAAAAAATGTAATAAAAAAATAAAGTAATAAAGTAAAAAGTAAATGTAATAAAACAGTAAAATGTAATAAAGTAAAAATGTAATAAAGTAAAAATAAGCATGTAATAAAGTAAAGTAAATGTAATAATAAATGTAATAAAGTAAAGATAAAATAAAGTAAAAAATAAAGTATAATAAAGTAATAAAATAAAAGTAAATATAATAAATGTAATAAAGTATGTAATAAAATATAATAAAGTAAAGTAAAATGTAAAAAATGTAATAAAAAAAATGTAAAAATAATAAAGTATAATAAAAAAATAAAGTAAATAAAGTAAAAATAAATGTAATAAAAAATATAATAAAAAATAAAGTAAAGTAAAAATGTAATCGTAATAAAGTAAAAGTAAATAAAGTAAAAAAATGTAATAAAGTAAATGTAATAAAAAAATAAAGTAATAAAGTAATAAAGTAAAGTATCCGTAATAAAGTAAGTATAAATGTAATAAGTAAAGTAAATAAAGTAAATGTAATAAAGTAAAGTATAATAAAGTAATAAAGTAAAAAAATAAATAAAGTAAAGTAATAAAGTATAAAATGTAATAAAGTAAATGTAATAAAGTAAAGTAAATAAAATGTAATAAAAATGTAATAAAGTAAAGTAATAAAGTAAAAAGTATAATAAAGTATAATAAAAATGTAATAATAAAAAAAAATATGTAATAATAAAAAAATAATAAAGTAATAATAAAGTAAAATAAAGTAAAAATGTAAAGTAATAAAGTAAAAAGTAATAAATGTAAAATAAGTAAGTAAATAAAAATGTAATAAAAAATGTAATAAAGTAAATAAAAATAAAGTAATAAAGTAAAAATGTAATAAAGTAATAATAATAAAAATGTAATAAAGTAAAAATGTAAATGTAATAAAGTAAATAAAAAATAATAAAAAAAAATGTAATAAAGTAAAGTAAAATAAAAATGTAATAAAGTAAAAAATGTAATAAAGTAAAAATGTAATAAAGTAAAAATGTAATAAAGTATAATAAAGTAATGTAATAAAGTAAAAAAAGTATAATAAAGTAAATGTAAATAAATAAAGTAAAAATATAATAAAAAAAAGTAAATGTAATAAAAAATAAATGTAAATGTAATAAAGTAAAAATGAAATGTAATAAAGTAATAAAGAAATGTAATAAAAAAGTAAAGTAAAATGTAATAAAGTAAAATAAAGTAAAAATGTAAATGTAATAAAGTAAAAAATGTAAATAAATAAAGTAAAAATGTAATAAAGTAATAAAATGTAAAAAGTAATAAAGTAAATAAATGTAATAAAAAAAGTAAAAAATAATAAAGTAAAAATGTAATAAAGTAAAGTATGAAATGTAATAAAGTAAAATTAATAAAGTAAAAATAAAGTAAAGTAAGCAATAAAGTAAAAAATGTAATAAATTTAAATAAAGTAAAAATGTAATAAAGTAAAGAAATATAATAAAATAAAGTAAATAAAGTAAAAAGTAAAGAATAATAAAGTAAAGTAAGTAAAGTAATAAAGTAAAATAAAAATAATAAATAAAGTATAATAAATAAAGTAAAATATGAAATGTAATAAAGTAATGTAAATATAATAAAGTAAAGTATGAAATAAAGTAAAGTATGAGTATGATAAAGTATGAAGTAATAAAGTGAATAAAGTAAATAAAGTAATAAAGTAAAGTATGTAATAAAGTAAATAAATATAATAAAGTAAAAAATGTAATAAAGTAAAAATGTAAATGTAATAAAGTATAAATAATAAAGTAAATGTAAATGTAATAAAGTAATAAAGTAAAGTAAAGTATGTAATAAAAAGTATAAATGTAATAAAGTAAAAATGTAAATGTAATAAATGTTAAAAATAAAGAATGAATGTAATAAAGTAAAGTAATAAATAATATGAAATGTAATAAAGTGTAAGCAGTAAAAAAAGTAAAGTAATAAAAGTAAATGTAATAAAGTAAAGAAATGTAATAAAAAAAAAAGTATAATAAAGTAAAGTAAAAAAATAAAAATTAATAAAGTAAAGAAATGTAATAAAGTAAAAATGTAATAAAAAGTAAAGTAAAAAAGTAAAGTATAAAAAAGTAATAAAGTAAAAATGTAATAAAGTATGGAAAGCAATATAATAAAGTAAAAAATGTAATAAAAAGTATGATAAAGTAAGCAGTATATAAGTAAAGTATAAATAGTAATAAATGTAATAAAGTAAAATGTAATAAAGTAAAAAGTGTAAATGTAATAAAGTGTAAGCAAAGTGTAATGTAATAAAGTAAATAATAAATGAAATGTAATAAAGTAATAAAGTAAAGCAGTAAAGTATGATAAAGTAAAGTATAAAATGTAATAAAATAAAGTATGAAATGTAATAAAGTATAATAAAATGTAATAAAGTAAAAAAAATAAATAAAAATGAAAAAGTAATAAAGTAAATAAAGTAAAAATATGTAATAAAGTAAAGTAATGTAATAAAGTATAAAGTAATAAAATAAATAAAGTAAAAATAAAGTAAAAATGTAATAAAATAAAGTAACAATAAAGTGTAAGCAGTATAATAAAAAGTAAATAAATGTAAAAGTAAAAAATGTAAAAGTATAATAAAGTAAATGTAAAAAGTGTAAAAATAAAAAGTAAAAATGTAATAAAATGTAAAAATGTAATAAAGTAAAAAATGTAATAAAAAGTAAAGCAATGTAAATGTAATAAAGTAAGCAAATGTAATAAAGTAAAAATGTAATAAAGTAAAGTAATAAAGTAATGAAATGTAAAATAAAATAAAGAATGTAATAAAGTAAAGTAAATGTAATAAAGTAAAAATGTAATAAAGTAAAAATGTAAATGTAATAAAGTATAAGTAATAAATAAAGTAAAAATGTAATGTAAAGTAAATAAATAATAAAGTAAAAATGTAATAAAGTAAAAACAAAGTAATAAAGTAAAAATGTAATAAAGTAAAAATAAATAAAAAGTGTAATAAAAAGTAAAAGTAAAAAATATAGTAATAAGCAATTAGTAATGAAATGTAATAAAAGTAAGGTAAAATGTAAAGTAAAGAAATGATAATAAAGTAAAATGTAATAATGTATGTAATAAAAAGTAATAAAGTAAGCAATGTAATAAAAAATGTAATAAAGTAAAATATGTAATAATAAGTAAATGTAATAAAGTAAATAAATAAAATGTAATAAAGTAAAAATGTAATAAAGTGTAATAAATGTAATAAAAATGTAAATAAATGTAATAAAAATGTAAAAAATAAAAATTATAAAGAAGAAATGTAATGTAAGCAATATAATAAAAATGTAATAAAGTAAAAAATGTAAAATGTAATAAAGTAAAGTAAAAATGTAATATAATAAAAATGTAATAAAGTAAAAAAATGTAATAAAGTAAATGAAATGTAATAAAGTAAAAATGTAATAAAGTAAAAATGTAATAAAGTAATAAAATAATAATAAATGTAATAAAGTAAATAATAAAGTAAAGTAATAATATAATAAAGTAAAGTAAAAAATAAATAAAGTAAATGTAAATAATAAAGTAAAAATAAAAATAAATAAAGTAAATAAAAAGTAATAATAAATGTAATAAAGTAAAAAAATAAATAATAAAAAGTAAAAATGTAATAAATAAATAAAGTAAAATAAAGTAAAGTAATAAATATAATAAAGTAAAAAAATGTAATAAAGTAATGTAAATGAAATGTAATAAAGTAAAAGTAAAAAAGTAAAAAGTAAAAAATGTAATAAATAAAAATGTAATAAATAAAGTAAAATGTAATAAAGTAAAAATGTAATAAAGTAAATAAAATGTAATAAAGTAAATATAATAAAGTAAAGTAAATGTAATAAAGTAAAGCAATAAAGTAAATAAATAAAAATTTAAGTAAAGTAAATGTAATAAAGTAAAAATGTAATAAAGTATAATAAAAAAAATAAAGTAAAAATAAAATAAAGTAAAAATGTAATAAAGTATAATAAAGTAAAGTATAATAAATAAAAATAAGCAATAAAGTAAAGTATAATAAATGTAATAAAGTAATGTAATAAAGTAAATAATAAAGTAAAGTATGAAATATAATAAAGTATAAGTAAATAAAGTAAAGTAAATAATAAAGTAAAAGTAAATGTAAAAAATGTAATAAAGTAAAGTAAAGTAAATAAAGTAAATGTAATAAAGTATGAATGTAATAAAAAATGTAATGTAAATGTAAATAATATGAAATAGTAAAGTAAAGTGTAATGTAAGCAGTATGAATAAAGTAAAAAAATAATGTAATGTAATAAAGTGTAAATGTAAAAAGTGTAATAAAGTAAATGTAATAAAGTAAAAATGTAAATGTAATAAATGTAAAAGAAAGTAATAAAAAGTAATGTAATAAATGTAAAAAGTAAAGTATAATAAAGTATAAGTAAAGTATAATAAAGTAAATATAATGTAAAAATAATAAAGTAAAAGAAATGTAATAAAGTAAAAAATGTAATAAAGTAAAGTAAAAAAGTAAAGTAAAATAATAAAGTAAATGTAAATGTAATAAAGTAAAGTAAGTAAATAAATAAAGTAAAGTAAAGTATAATAAAGTAAAGTGTAATGTAATAAAGTAAAGTATAATAAAGTAAAGTAAAGTAGTAATAAAAAATGTAATAAAAAAAAATAATAAAGTAAATAATAAAGTAATAAAATAAAGTAAAATGCAATAAAGTAAAGTAATAAATGTAAATATAGTAAAGGTTAAATAAATAAAGTAATAATTTAAATAAAAGTAATGTAATAAATAAAAGTATAAAATAAAGTAAAATAATAAATGTAATAAAGTAAAAATATAATAAAATAAAAAAAAGTAATAAAATAAATAAAGTAAAAAAATGTAATAAAGTAAAATAAATAAAGTAAAAATGTAATAAAGTAATAAAGTAAAAATAAGCAAATGTAAAATAAAGTAAAATATGATTGCAATGTAAAGTAAAGTAAAAATGTTAAATATAAATAAAGTAAAGTATGTATAAAATAAATAATAAATAAAAGTATTAAATGTAAAGTGTAATAAATTTAAATAAATATGAAATGTAATAAAGTAATGAAATGTAATAAATGTAATAAAGTAAATAAAAGTAATGTAATAAAATGTAATAAAGTAATAATAAAAAATGTAATAAAGTAAAGTATAATAAAGTAAAATTATAAATAATAAAGTAATAAAAATAATAAATAAAATGTAATAAAAATAAAAATAATAAAGTAAAAATAAAGTAAAAAATAAAAGTATGTAATAAAGTAAAGTGTAATAAATGTAATAAAGTAAAGTAAATGTAATAAAGTAAAAATGTAATAAAGTAAAAATGTAATAAAGTAAAAATGTAATAAAGTAATAAAAATGTAATAAAGTAAAAAATGTAATAAAGTAAAAATAAAAAAAAAAAAGTAAATAAAAAATTAATAAAGTAAAAATGTAATAAAGTAAGAGGAAATAAAATATAATAAAGTAAAGTAATGTAATAAAGTAAAAAGAATGTAATAAAGGAAAATGTAATAAAGTAAATGTAAAAGTAATAAAATGTAATAAAATGTAAATAAAGTAAAATGTAATAAAGTAAATAAAGAAAATATAATAAAGTAAAAATGTAATAAAGTAAAGTAAATAAAAAAAATGTAAAAAAAATAAAAATGTAATAAAGTAAAAAAAATGTAATAAAAAAGTAATAAAAAGTAATAAAGTAAAAATAAATGAAATGTAATGTAAGCAGTAAATAAAAAGTAATAAAGTAAAAATGAATAAAATAAATAAAAAGTAAGTAAAGTAAAGTAAAAAATAAAGTAATAAAGAAATAAATAAATGTAATAAAGTAAAAATGTAATAAAGTAAAAATAAAAATGTAATAAAGTAAATGTAATAAAGTAAAATGTAATAAAGTAAGAAATGTAATAAAGTATAATAATAAATGTAATAAAAAAGTAAATAAAGTAAAGTAAAATAAATAAAGTAAAGTAAAATGTAATAAAGTAAAATAAAAATAAATAGTAAAAATGTAATAAAGTAAAAATATAATAAAGTAAATGTAAAGGAAATGTAATAAAAAATAAAGTGTAATAAAGTAAAGTAAATAGTAATAAATAATAAAATAAAAATGTAATAAAGTAAAGTATAATAATAAAGTAAAAAATGTAATAAAGTAATAAATATAAAAAAATGTAATAAAAATAAATGTAATAAAGTAAAAAATGTAATAAAAAGTAATAAATATAATAAAGTAAAGTAAATGTAAAGTAAAAATAATAAAAGTAAAGAGTATGTAATAAAGTAAAAATAAATAAAGTAAAAATAAAGTAAAAATAAAGCAATAAAGTAAATGTAATAAAGTAAAAAATGTAAGTAAAGTAAAAGCAATAAATAAAGTAAATAATGTAATAAAGTAAAAAGTAAATAAAGTAAAGTAAAAATGTAATAAAGTAAATAAATAAAATAAAAAGTAAATAAATAAAGTAAATGTAATAAAGTAAAGTAAAGAAATGTAATAAAGTAAAGTGTAATAAAGTAAAAATGTAATGTAAGCAATGTAATAAAGTAAAAAATGTAAATAAAGTAAAGTATAATAAAGTAAAGAGTGTAATAAAGTAAAAAAAGTGTAATGTAAGCAGTAAATAAATAAAGAAGTAATAAAAATAAAAATAAAGTAATAAAGTAATAAAGTAAAGTAAAGAAATAAAATAAAGTAAAGTAAAATGTAATAAAGTAAAATGTAATAAAAATAAATAAAAAGTATAATAAAGTAAAGTAAAAAAGTAAAGCAGTATAATAAAGTGTAATAAAGTAAAAAAATGTATAAGCAGTATAATAAAGTAAAGTAAAGTAATGTAAAGTAAAATGTAATGAAAAATAAAGTGTAATAAAGTAAGAATGACCCATGTAAAGTAAAGCAATGTAATAAAGTGTAATAAAGTGTAAAGTGTAAGCAAGTGTAATAAAGTAAGTGAGTGTATAAAGTGTAGTGTGATAAAGTGTAGTGTAAGCCAGTGTGATAAGTGAGTGTGGTGTGATGAGGTGTGATGAGGTGAGTGTGATGTGAAGCCGTGTGATGAGGTGTGATTGTGTGTGTCGGTACATACCTGTGACAGTAGGTTAAGGGACACCTGAGGGTTGATCTTACGATCTTCAGACTGAAACACAGACAGACAATATGTCAGCTACTACATTAGTATTGTTACACAGTACATTACCCCCCTCAACTACCTGTTCAGGGCAGACCAGAGAGAAGAGGCGTGAGAGACCAGAGGGAGAAGACAGTTACCCCCCACCTACCTGTTCAGGAGCAGACCAGAGAGAGAAGACGTAGAGAGGCAGGAACAGACGGTTGAGCAGGTGGTCTGTCAGGACATCGTTCAGGAACTCACAGTTGATAGTCAGGATATCGTTTAGGTAGTGGAGATGGTCGAGATGCTCTGCTACCAAGTCACTCAGCTTCCCCCGGTTCACGATGCCTGGAGGGAGGGAGGGAGAGAGAGAGAGACAGAGAGACAGAGAAGAGAAGAAGCGAAGAGAGAGAGAGAAGAGACAGACAGACAGGAGAAGACAGAAGAGACAGACAGAGACCCTATGGACAGAGAGACAGAGAGAGACAGAAGACAGAGACAGAGACACAGGGAGACAGAGACAAGAGAGAACAGAGAGACAGAGAGAGAGAGAGAGACAGAGAGAGAGAACAGAGAGAGACAGAGAGGAGAGGAGAAGGAGAGGAAGAGACAGAGACACAGAGACAGAGACAGAGAGAGAAAGACGAGAGAGAAAGCGAACAGAGACCCCTAAGACGAGAAGAGACAGAGACAGAGAAGAGAGACAGAGACAGAGACAGAACATAACAGTGTGTAATGACTAGTCTGACAGACATGATCTGATTGTAGAAACCTGAGAGCAAAAGCACAAGCCTTCCCGAAGGACGAATCTTAATCAAAGCAACTCTGAGAGGTACAAAGAGAGACAGAGAGACAGACAGAAGTGGACAGAGGAGACAGAGACAGACAGAGACAGAGACAGAGTGGACACAGAGAGACAGAGAGAGTTAGAGAGACACCTAGAGACAGAGAGGAGAGACAGGTTAGACAGAGAGAGACAGAGTGAGACAGAGACAGACAGAGACAGACAGACACAGACAGAGAGGGAGAACAGACAGAGAGAGAGAGACAGAGACAGAGACAGAGGGTAGGTACATAACAGAGACCCCTGTGTAATGATCTAGTCTGTATCTGTTACTGTTTTGTGTTTCACAACATGTATCTGATTGTATACCCAAGCCTGCAGTGCAAACACAACCTTCCCGAGAGGACGATATCTTAATCAGACAACTCTGAGAGGTAGAAAGTCTAAACTGATACAACACTGACACCTAGTGGACAGAGGGGAGAATGACCCATCTGAAGACTAGATAGAGACACCTAGTGGACACAGTGAGGATTGACCCATCTGAAGGTTAGACAGAGAGCCCTAGTGGACACAGTGAGAATGACCCATCTGAAGACTAGATAGAGACCCCTAGCGGACACAGGGGAGAATGACCCATCTGAAGACTAGATAGAGACACCTAGTGGACACAGGGGAGAATGACCCATCTGAAGGTTAGATAGAGACCCCTAGTGGACACAGTGAGGAATGACCCATCTGAAGGTTAGATAGAGACCCCAAGTGGACACAGGGGAGAATGACACATCTGAAGGTTAGACAGAGACCCCTAGTGGACACAGTGAGGATTGACCCATCTGAAGGTTAGATAGAGACCCCTAGTGGACACAGGGGAGAATGACCCATCTGAAGGTTAGATAGAGACCCCTAGTGGACACAGGGAGAATGACCCATCTGAAGGTTAGACAGAGACCCCTAGTGGACACAGGGAGAATGACCCATCTGAAGGTTAGCTTAAGGAAAGATCCACTCATCCCCATAGGCCGACATACAGACCCTAGTCTCTAACTCACTTTTCCAGCACGTTCTATAGAAATGTATAGGAAGCTAAATGATAACAGAACGTAGAAGAAAATGACTGTCTGAACACATTTGGTCCAGTTTGATGTGTGTGTGTGTGTGTGTGTGTGTGTGTGTGTGTGTGTGTGTGTGTGTGTGTGTGTGTGTTGTGTGTGTTGTCTCTGTGTCTCTGTGTCTGTGTGTGCTCACTCTTGGTCCGTCTGAACACACTTGTCCAGCTCTATGACGTGGGAGCCGATGAACCAGACCAGGTTACTGAAGTAAGGGACCGCCGTCTTGTCTCGAATGTAGTGCAGCATGTGCTGGTTGTCCACTAGAGGGGTGAGAGGTCAAGGGACGTTACCGTGGTTACACAGATAGATGGGGAGACAGAGGAGGGGTCAGAGGAATACAGGACCAGACATTTACAGAGATTGGATATGAGTATAACTATATAGAGAATAAAGCTGTTCTCTCCAGGAGGACTCTACTCTGAGACCGATATGATGGACTCTACTCTGAGGGCGGTTGTGGAGGACTCTACTCTGAGACCGATGGAGGACTCTGAGACTGGTTGTGGGAGGACTCTACTCTGAGACTGATATGGAGCACTCTAACTCTGAGAAAAAGGACTCTGCTCTGAGACTGGTTGTGGAGGACTCTACTCTGAGACTGTGTTGTGGAGGACTCTACTCTGAGACTGATGTGGAGGACTCTACTCTGAGACTGATGTGGAGGACTCTACTCTGAGACTGATGTGGAGGACTCTACTCTGAGACTTGTCCCAATCTCTATGTGGGAGGACTCTACTCTGAGACTGATGTGGAGGACTCTACTCTGAGACTGATGTGGAGGACTCTGGTCTGAGACTGATGTGGAGGACTCTACTCTGACAGACTGATGTGGAGGACTCTACTCTGAGACTGATGTGGAGGACTCTACTCTGAGACTGATGTGGAGGACTCTACTCTGAGACTGATGTGGAGGACTCTACTCTGAGACTGATGTGGAGGACTCTACTCTGAGACTGATGTGGAGGACTCTACTCTGAGACTGATGTGGAGGACTCTACTCTGAGACTGATGTGGAGGACTCTACTCTGATGAGACTCTGATGTGGAGGACTCTACTCTGAGAGAGACTGATGTGGAGGACTCTACTCTGAGAGACTGATGTGGAGGACTCTACTCTGAGAGAGACTGATGTGGAGGACTCTACTCTGAGAGAGACTGATGTGGAGGACTCTACTCTGAGAGAGACTGATGTGGAGGACTCTACTCTGAGAGAGACTGATGTGGAGGACTCTACTCTGAGAGAGACTGATGTGGAGGACTCTGCTCTGAGAGAGACTGATGTGGAGGACTCTACTCTGAGAGAGACTGATGTGGAGGACTCTACTCTGAGAGAGACTGATGTGGAGGACTCTGCTCTAAAAGAGACTGATGTGGAGGACTCTACTCTAAAAGAGACTGATGTGGAGGACTCTACTCTAAAAGAGACTGATGTGGAGGACTCTACTCTAAAAGAGACTGATGTGGAGGACTCTACTCTCTAAAAGAGACTGATGTGGAGGACTCTACTCTAAAAGAGACTGATGTGGAGGACTCTACTCTAAAGAGACTGATGTGGAGGACTCTACTCTAAAAGAGACTGATGTGGAGGACTCTACTCTAAAGAGACTGATGTAGAGGACTCTACTCTAAAGAGACTGATGTAGAGGACTCTACTCTAAAAAGAGACTGATGTAGAGGACTCTACTCTAAAAAGAGACTTATGTGGAGGACTCTACTCTAAAAGAGACTTATGTGGAGGACTCTACTCTAAAAAGAGACTGATGTGGAGGACTCTACTCTAAAAGAGACTGATGTGGAGGACTCTACTCTAAAAAGAGACTGATGGAGGACTCTACTCTAAAAAAGAGACTGATGTGGAGGACTCTACTCTAAAAAGAGACTGATGTGAGGACTCTACTCTAAAAAGAGACTGATGTGGAGGACTCTACTCTAAAAGAGACTGATGTGGAGGACTCTACTCTAAAGAGACTGATGTGGAGGACTCTACTCTAAAAGAGACTGATGTGGAGGACTCTACTCTAAAAGAGACTGATGTGGAGGACTCTACTCTAAAAAGAGACTGATGTGGAGGACTCTACTCTAAAAAGACTGATGTGGAGGACTCTACTCTAAAAGAGACTGATGTGGAGGACTCTACTAAAAGAGACTGATGTGGAGGACTCTACTCTAAAAAGAGACTGCGTGGAGGACTCTACTCTAAAAGAGACTGACGTGGAGGACTCTACTCTAAAAGAGACTGATGTGGAGGACTCTACTCTGAAAAGAGACTGATAGGGAGGACTCTACTCTAAAAGAGACTGATATGGAGGACTCTACTCTGAAAAGAGACTGATAGGGAGGACTCTACTCTGAAAAGAGACTGATATGGAGGACTCTACTCTGAAAAGAGACTGATATGAAAGACTCTACTCTGAAAAGAGACTGATATGAAGGACTCTACTCTGAGACTGATATAGAGGACTCTACTCTGAAAAGAGACTGATATGAAGGACTCTACTCTAAAAGAGACTGATGTGGAGGACTCTACTCTAAAAGAGACTGATGTAGAGGACTCTACTCTAAAGAGACTTATGTGGAGGACTCTACTCTAAAGAGACTTATGTGGAGGACTCTACTCTAAAGAGACTTATGTGGAGGACTCTACTCTAAAAAGACTTATGTGGAGGACTCTACTCTAAAAGAGACTTATGTGGAGGACTCTACTCTAAAAGAGACTTATGTGGAGGACTCTACTCTAAAAGAGAGGACTCCTATGTGGAGGACTCTACTCTAAAAGAGACTGATGTGGAGGACTCTACTCTAAAGACTGATGTGGAGGACTCTACTCTAAAAGACTGATGTGGAGGACTCTACTCTAAAGACTGATGTAGAGGACTCTACTCTAAAAGAGACTGATGTGGAGGACTCTACTCTAAAAGACTGATATGGAGGACTCTACTCTGAAAAGAGACTGATAGGGAGGACTCTACTCTAAAGAGACTGATATGGAGGACTCTACTCTGAAAAGACTCTACTCTGAGACTGATAGGGAGGACTCTACTCTGAAAAGAGACTGATATGGAGGACTCTACTCTGAAAAGAGACTGATATGAAAGACTCTACTCTGAAAAGAGACTGATATGAAGGACTCTACTCTGAGACTGATATAGAGGACTCTACTCTGAAAAGAGA
>NW_026288790.1:0-84106 GCF_023373465.1 Oncorhynchus keta | reverse complement strand
GAGATGTAGTTCAGGGAGGCACTTGAGGTGTGAGATAAGAATGTAGTTCAGGGGCACTTGAGGGTCGTAGAGATGGGAATACAGGAGATGAATTCAGAGCCTTGTGGTCATGGAATGGAGAATACAGAGATATGAATTCAGAGGAGCCTTATGGGATTAATGAGATGGAGAATACAGGGAATGTAGTTCAAGGGCGCGAGGAGCCGTAGAGATGGAAGTACAGGGATGTAGTTCAGAGAACCTTGTGAGAATCGTAGAGATAGAGAATACAGGATATGAATTCAGAAACCCCTTGTAAAGTCGTAGAATGGAAATACAGAGATATGAATTCAAGGCACTTGAGAGACCGTAGAATGAGGCCCACAGATATGAATTCAAGGCAAATTGCCATTGTAACCGTACGAGATGAGAATACAGAGATATGAATTCAGAGGCGAGAATTCATAGAGATGAAATACAGGGAATGTGAATTCCAGGAGTTCTTGTGAGTGTCGAATGAGAGGTAGAATGTGAATTCAGAGAAACCTTGTGAAGATTAAGTAAGAGATAGAATGTGAACTCAAGGGAGCACTGTATGTAGAGGTTCGGCGTAGAATGATAGAATGTGAATTCAGGAGGCCTTGTGAGATTCATAGAGATAAGAATACAGGAGATGTAGTTCAGGGAGCACTTGTGAGAGTCTAATAGAGATGGGAATACAGAGATATGATTCAAGGAGCCTTGTAGGGATTAATGAGATAGAATGTGAATTCAGGGAACGCATGAGAATTAATAGAATGGGAAGTATGAATTCAGAGACCTTGAGAATTCATGAGATGGGAATGTAGTTCAGAGGAGCCTTGTGAGAATTAGTAGAGAATGGAGAATGTGAATTCAAGAGGCCTTGTGAGGATTCGTAAGAGATGAGATAGAGATGTGAATTCAGAGAGACACTGTGAGATTAGCAGAATGAGAGAATACAGGAGATGTAGTTCAAGGGAGCCTTGTGAGATTAAGTAGGATGAGAATACAGGAGATGTAATTCAGGAAGGCACTTGTGAGATTAATGAGAATGGAATGCAGAGATGTAGTTCAGAGAGCCTTGTGAGATTCATAGAGATAGAGAATACAGGGATATGTAGATTCAGAGAGGCCTTGTGAGAAGTCAATAGAGATGAATACAGGAGATGTAATTCAGAGAGACCTTGAGATCGTAGAGATGAATACAGGGATGTAGTTCAGAGAGCAGCCTTGTGAGAATCGTAGAATGAGAATACAGGAGATGTAGTTCAGGGGCCTTGTGAATTCAGTACAGAGATGAGAGAATGTAGTTCAGGGAGCCAGTGAGAATTACGTAGAGATAGAATACAGGAGATGTAGTTCAAGAGAGCCTTGTGAGATTCGTAAGAGATGGAGAATACAGAGATATGAATTCAAGAGGCCTTGTAGAATTCATAGAGATGAAGAATACAGAGATGTAATTCAGAGAGCACTTGTGAGGTTCGTAGAGATGGAGACTACAGGAGATGTGTTCAGAGAGGCCTTGTGAGGATTCATGGAGATGGAATACAGGGATATGAATTCAGGAGGCCTTGTGAGGATTCATAGAGATAGAATACAGGGATGTAGTTCAGAGAGCCTTGTGAGGTCATAAGATGGAGAATACAGAGATGTGAATTCAAGAGAGCCTTGAGAGTTCATGAGATGAAATACAGAGAATGTAATTCAAGAGAGCCTTTGATGAATTAATAGAGATGAGAATACAGAGATATGAATTCAAGAGCCTTGTAGAATTAGATAGAGATAAGGAATGTAGATTCAGAGAGCCTTGTGAGATTACATGGAATGACAGGAGAATGAATTCAGAGGCCTTGTGAGATTCGTAGAGAATAAGAGATGTAGTTCAGGAGGCCTTGAGAATTATGAGATAGAGATACAGAGATGTAGTTCAGGGAGCCTTGTGAGATTCGTAGAGATAGAATACAGGGATATGAATTCAAGAGAGCCTTGTGAGATTCATAGAGATAGAATACAGGAGATGTAATTCAGAGAGCCTTGAGAGTCATAGATGAGATAGAGATGTAGTTCAAGAGAGCCTTGAGAGTCGTAATGAGATGGAATACAGGGATATGAATTCAAGAGAGCCTTGTGAGAATCGTAGAGATGAGAATACAGAGATGTAATTCAGAGGAGCCTTGTGAGATTCAATGAGATGATAGGAATGTAATTCAGGAGCCTTGTGAGAATTCGTAGAGATGGAATACAGGGAATGTATTCAGAGAGCACTTGTGAGATTCGTAGAGATAGAATACAGGAGATATGAATTCAAGAGAGCCATTGAGATTCATAGAGATAGAATGTAGTTCAGAGAGCATGAGATTAATAGAGATAGAGGAGATGTAGTTCAGGGAGCCTTGTGAGATTCGTAGAGATGGAGATACAGGATATGAGTTCAGAGAGCCTTGTGAGATTCATAGAGATGAGAATACAGGAGATGTAATTCAGGAGCCTTGTGAGATTCGTAGAGATGAGAATACAGGAGATGTAGTTCAGAGGCCTTGTGAATTCATGAGATGGAATACAGAGATGTAATTCAAGGGAGCACTTGTAGAGTAGTAGAGATAGGAGATATGTAATTCAGAGAGCCTGTGAGATCGTAGATAGAATACAGGAATGTGAATTCAGGAGCCTTGAGAATTCATAGAGATAGGAATACAGATTCAGAGGCCTTGTGAGATTCGTAGAGATAGAAACTGTGAATTCAGAGAGCACTTGAGATCAGTAGAGATGAGAATACAGAGATGTAATTCAGAGAGCCTTGTGAGATGTATAGAGATGAGAATACAGAGATATGAATTCAAGGGAGCCTTGTGAGATTGATAGAGATAAGAGATGTAATTCAAGGGAGCCTTGTGAGAATTAATAGAGATAGAATACAGGATATGAATTCAGAGAGCCTTGTGAGATTCGTAGAGATGGAGAATACAGGAGATGTAATTCAAGAGGCCTTGCGAGATTCATAGAGATGAGAATACAGGAGATGAGTTCAGGGAGCCTTGTGAGATTCGTAAGATGATACAGAGATGTAGTTCAGGGAGCCTTGTGAGATTCGTAGAGATGGAATACAGAGATGTAGTTCAGAGAGGCCTTGTGAGATTAGTAGAGATAAGAATGTGAATTCAAGAGAGCACTTGTGAATTCGTAGAGATGGAATACAGAGATGTAATTCAAGAGGCATTGCGAGGATTCATGAGATAGAATACAGAGATATGAATTCAGAAGGACCTTGTAGAATTCATGAGATGAGAATACAGGGATATGAATTCAGAGGCCTTGTGAGATTCGTAGAATGGAGATACAGGGATGTAATTCAAGAGGCCTTGTGAGAATTACATAGAGATAAGAATACAGGAGATGTAATTCAGAGAGCCTTGTGAGATTAGTAGAGATAGAATACAGAGAATGTAATTCAGGGAGCCTATGAGAATTCATAGAGATAGAATGTAGGAATTCAGAGAGCCTTATGAGAATTAATAGAGATAGAATACAGGGATGTAATTCAAGAGGCCTTGTGAGATTCATAGAGATGGAATACAGAGATGATATGAATTCAAGAGCGCCTTGTGAGATTCAATAGAGATGAGAGATGTAGTTCAGGGAGCCTTGTGAGGATTCATGAGATGAGATACAGAGATGTAGTTCAGAGGCCTTGTGAGATTCAGATAGAATACAGGAATGTAGTTCAGGGAGCCTTGAGAATCGTAAGAGATGGAATACAGGATGTAGTTCAGGGAGCCTTTGAGAGATTCATAAGAGATGGAATACAGAGATATGAATTCAAGAGACCTTGTAGAGATTCGTAGAATGACAGAGATATGAATTCAGAGAGCCTTGAGAATTCGTATGAAATGAGATTCAGGAAACCCCTTATAAGAATACAAGATGAATTCAGGGAGCCTTGTGAGATTAAAGTAGATCTATAGGAGATATGAATTCAAGGGAGCCTTATGAGATTAATGAGATAGAGGAATACAGAGATGTAGTTCAGGGACCTTGTGAAGTTAAATGAATACAGGGATGTAGTTCAGAGGCCTTGTGTCGTAAGATGATATGTAGTTCAGGGGCCTTGTGAAAATTCATGGGAGATGGAATACAGGGATATGAATTCAAGGAGCCTTGTGAAATTCATGGAGATAGAATAGAGATATGAATTCAAGAGCCTTGAGGTAATGAGATAGAATACAGAGATATGAATTCAGAAGAAGACACTTGAGATTAAATGAGATAGAGATACAGGAGATATGAATTCAAGGGGCACTTGTGAGGAACAATGGGAATGGATGAATACAGAGATAAGAATGTAATTCAAGAGAGCCTTAGCGAATTAAATGAGATAAGAATGTAGTTCAGGGAGCCTTATGAATTAAGCCAGAGATAGAATGTAGTTCAGGGAGCCTTATGAATTAGCCAGAATAGGACAGGGATATGAATTCAGGGAGCCCATGTGAATTAATAGAATGGAATGCAGGGATCAAGAGAAACCTTATGAGATTAATGAATGATAGAATGTAGTTCAAGGGAGCCTTGTGAGGTCGTAGAGATAGAGATAGGAGAATGAATTCAAGGGAGCCTTACGAGAGATTAAATGAGATGGAAGAATACAGAGATGTGAATTCAGGGGAGCCTTGTGAGATTCATGGATGGGAGAATACAGGGATATGAATTCAGGGAGCCTTGTGGTTCATCCAGAGATAGAATGTAATTCAGGGGAGCCTTGAGACCATAGAGATAGAATGTAATTCAAGGCACTTGAGAATTACGTAGAGATGAGATACAGGATGTAGTTCAGAGAGCCTTATGAGATTCGTAGAGATACAGGAATGTAGTTCAGAGAGCCTTGTGAGAATTAATGAGATAGAATACAGGGATGTAATTCAGAGAGCCTTGAGAGATTCGTAGGATGAGAATACAGGAGATATGAATTCAGGGAGCCTTGTGAGAATTCGTAGAGATAGAATGTAGTAATTCAAGAAGGCACTTGTGAGATTAGAATAGAATAGAGAGATGTAATTCAAGAGAGCACTTGAGAGATTCGTAGATGAGATACAGAGATGTAATTCAGAGGCACTTGTGAGATTCATAGAGATAGAATGCATAGATTCAGGGGCACTGTGAGATCGTAGAGATGGAATACAGAGATGTAATTCAAGGGAGCCTTGTGAGATTACAGTGAGATGAGAATACAGGAATGTAATTCAGAGGCACTTGTAGAATTAGTAGAGATAGAATGTGAATTCAGAGAGCCTTGTGAGATTCGTAGAGATGAAGAATGTAGTTCAGAGAGCCTTGTGAGTCTAGAATGAGAGATACAGGAGATGTAATTCAGAGGCACTTGAGAATTACATAGAGATAGAATACAGAGATATGATTCAGGGAGCCTTGTGAGATTCGTGAGAGATGGAGAATGTAGTTCAGAGAGCCTTGTGAGAATTAATGAGATAGAATACAGGAGATATGAATTCAAGAGAGCCTTGTGAGATTAATAGAGATAGAGAATGTAGTTCAGGGGCACTTGAGAATTCATAGAGATGAGAATACAGGAGATGTAATTCAGAGAGACCTTGTGAGATTAATAGAGATAGAATACAGAGATGTAGTTCAGGAGGCACTTGTGAGATTCGTAGAGATAGAATACAGAGATGTAGTTCAGGGGCCTTGTGAGGATTAATAGAGATGAGAATACAGGGATGTAATTCAGAGGAGCCTTGTGAGATTACATAGAGATGGAGAATACAGGGATGTGAGTTCAGAGAGCCTTGAGAATTAAATAGAGATAGGAATGTAGTTCAAAGGAGCCTTATGAGATTAATAGAGATGGAGATATGAATTCAGAGAGCCTTGTGAGATTAAATAGAGATGGAATGTAGTTCAGGAGCCTTGTGAGAGATTCATGAGATGGAATACAGGGATGTAGTTCAGGGGCCTTGTGAGATTAATGAGATGGAATACAGGGATATGAATTCAGGGGCCTTGAGATTCATGAGATGGATGGGGATGTAGTTCAGGGAGCCTTGTGAGATTAAATAGAGATGGGAGAATGTAGTTCAGAGGCCTTGTGAGGGTCGTAGAGATGGAATGTAGTTCAGGAGCCTTGTGAGATTCGTAGAGATGAGAATACAGGGATATGAATTCAGAGACGCCTTGAGAATTCAATAGAGATAGAATACAGGGATGTAGTTCAGAGACTTGTGAGAATTTTGGATAGAGATAGAGATGAATTCAGAGAAACCTTATGAATTAAAATAGAAGATAGAATGTGAATTCAGAGAACCTTATGAGGTCAATAGAGATAGAATATGAATTCAAGAGAGCCTTAGCAAGAGTCGTAGAGATGGAATACAGGGTGTAGTTCAAGGGAGCCTTGTGAGATTCAATGAGATAGAATAGAGATGTAGTTCAAGTGCTTATGAGATTAATGAGATGGAATACAGGGGGATATGGTTCAGGGGAGCCTTGTGAGAGATTAATGAGATAGAATACAGGGATATGAATTCAGGGAGCCTTGAGAATTCGTAGGATAGAATCAAGGAGATGTAGTTCAAGAGGCCTTGTGAATTAATGAGATAGATATAGTTCAAGGGGCCTTGTGAGGTCGTAGAGATGGAATGTAGTTCAGGGGAGCCTTGAGATTCATGGAATAAGAATACAGGGATATAGTTCCGAGGGGAGCCTTGCGAAAGGTTCAATGAGATGGAGAATACAGGGATGTAATTCAGGGAGCCTTGTGAGATTCATGGAGATAGTAGTTCAGGGAGCCTTGAGAGATAGAGATAGAATGTAGTTCAGGGGCCTTGTGAGAATTCGTAGAGATGAAGATGCTAGTTCAGGAGCCTTGTGAGATTCGTAAGATGAGATGGAGGAATGTAGTTCAGAGACCTTGTGAGGGTCGTAGAGATGGGAATACAGGGATGTGAATTCAGAGAGGCCTTGTGAATTAATGAGATAGAATACAGGATATGAATTCAGGGACTTGTGACAGAGATAGAATGTAGTTCAGAGGCCTTGTGAATTAAATGAGATGGAGAATACAGAATGTAGTTCAGAGGCCTTATGAGAATTAAGCTAGAGATGGAATACAGAGATGTAATTCAGAGAGCCTTATGAGAGACTTAGAGATGGAGAATGTAGTTCAGGAGGCCTTGTGAGAATGTAGATGGATACAGGAGATGTAGTTCAGAGGCCTTGTGAGATTCATAGAGATGGAATACAGAGATGTAGTTCAGGGAGATTCGTAGAGATAGAATGTCAGGGGCCTTGTGAGGATTAAATGAGATGGAGATACAGGGATGTAGTTCAGGGAGCCTTGTGAGATTAATGAGATGGAGAATACAGGAGATGTAGTTCAGAGGCCTTGTGAGATTAATGGAGAATGGAATACAGGATATGAGTTCAAGAGGCATATTGAGATTCATGGAGATGGAATACAGGGATGTAGTTCAGAGAGCCTTGTGAGATTAAGAGATAGAATACAGGGATGAATTCAGAGGGCCTTGTGAGGAATTCGTAGAGATGGAGTTCAATACAGAGATTCAGTTCAGGGAGCCTTGTGAGGATTCGTAAATGAGATGGAGATGTAGTTCAGGGCCTTGTGAGACCGTAGAGATGGAATACAGAATGTAGTTCAGGGAGCCTTGTGAGATGGAGAATACAGGGATGTAGTTCAGAGGCCTTGTGAGATTCGTAGAGATGGAGAATGTAGTTCAGAGAGCCTTGTGAGATTCAAGATGGAGAATGTAGTTCAAGGGAGCCTTGTGAGATTCGTAGAGATAAGAATGTAGTTCAGGGAGCCTTGAGAGATTCGTAGAGATAAGAATACAGGGATATGAATTCAGGAGCCTTGTGAGATTCATGAGATGGAGATACAGGGATGTAGTTCAGAGACTTGTGAGAATTAGATAGAGATGAGATGTAGTTCAGGGAGCCTTGTGAGGATTCGTAAGAGATAAGAATACAGGAGATGAATTCAGAGACCTTGTGAGGGATTCGTAGGATGGAGATGTAGTTCAGGGGCCTTGTGAGATTCGTAGATTACAGAATGTAGTTCAGGGGCCTTGTGAGAATTCGTATAGATAGAATACAGGGAGATGTAGTTCAGGAGCCTTGTGAATTCAATAGAGAGATACAGGGATGTAGTTCAGAGGCACTTGTGAGATTCGTACAGATAGAATGTAGTTCAGGGCCTTGTGAGATTAAATAGAGATGGAGAATGTAGTTCAGGGAGCCCCTTGTGAGATTCGTAGAGATGGAGGGATGTAGTTCAGGGGCCTTGTGAGAGTTCATGAGATGAATACAGAGATGTAGTTCAGGGGCCTTGTGAGGATTAGAGATGGGATGGAGATGTAGTTCAGGGAGCCTTGTGAGAGATTCGTAAGAGATGGAGATACAGGGATGTAGTTCAGGGAGCCTTAGTTCAGTGAGGATTTGTATAGAGATGGGAGATATGTAGTTCAGGGGAGCCTTGTGAGATTCGTAGATAGAATACAGAGATGTAGTTCAGGGCCTTGTGAATTAGTAGAGATAGAATACAGGGATATAATTCAGGGAGCCTTGTGAGGATTCGTAGGATGGAGAATACAGGGGATGTAGTTCAAGAGGCCTTGTGAGATTAATGAGATGGAGAATACAGGGATGAGTTCAGGGGCCTTGTGAGGTTGGTAGGATGGAGATGTAGTTCAGAGGCCTTGAGAGAATTGTAGTAAGAGATGGAGATACAGGATGATGTAGTTCAGGGGCCTTGTGAGGATTCGTAAGGATGGAGATACAGGGGATGTAGTTCAGAGGCCTTGTGAGGTCGTAAGGATGAATACAGGGATGTGAGTTCAGGGAGCCTTGTGAGAGATAAATGAGATACAGAATGTAGTTCAGAGGCGAGGATTCATGAGATGGAGATGGGATGTAGTTCAGGGGCCTTGTGAGGATCGTAAGAATGGAATGTAGTTCAGAGGCCTTGTGAGGATTCGTAGAGATAGAGGGGATGTAGTTCAGGGGCCTTGAAGAATGTAATGGATGGAATACAGGGGATGTAGTTCAGGAGGCCTTGTGAGATTACGTAGGATGGAGATACAGGGATGTAGTTCAGGGCCTTGTGAGGATTCATAGAGATAGAATACAGGGATATGAGTTCAGGAGACGTAGGATGGAATACAGAGGATGTAGTTCAGGGGCCTTGTGAGGATTCGAGATATGGAGATGTAGTTCAGGGAGCCTTGAGAGATTCGTAGAGATGGGGAATGTAGTTCAGGGAGCCTTGTGAGATTCGTGAGATGGAATACAGGGATATGGTTCAGAGGCCTTGTGAGAATTCTTAGAGATGGAGATACAGGGATGTAGTTCAGGGGCCTTGTGAGGATTCGATGAAAGGATGTAGATTCAGGGATGTAGTTCCCTTGAGGATTCGTAGAGATGGAAATACAGGGATGTAGTTCAGGGGCCTTGTGAGGGATTCGTAAGGATGGAGATACAGGGGATGTGAATTCAGGGGGCCTTGTGAGGGTCCGTAGAGATAGGAGATGTAGTTCAGGGAGCCTTGTGAGGATTCGTAAGAGATGGAGAATACAGGGATGTGAGTTCAGGGAGCCTTGTGAGGAATTAATAGTTCAGGGATGGAATACAGGGATATGAATTCAGAGGCCTTATAGGGATCGTGAGATAGAATACAGGAGATGTAGTTCAGGGGGCCTTGTGAGGATTCGAGATAAGAATACAAGGGATGTGAGTTCAGGGGCCTTGTGAGGATTCATGGAGAGGATGGGGATGTAGTTCAGGGGGCCTTGTGAGGATTCGTAGAGATAGATGGAGATGTAGTTCAGGGGCACTTGTGAGGATTCGTAAGATGGAGATACAGGGATGTAGTTCAGGGGCCTTGTGAGATTCGTAAGATGGAGATACAGGGGATGTAGTTCAGGGCCTTGTGAGGATTAAGAGATGGAATGTAGTTCAGAGACTGAGGTTCAGGATGAATAGGGGATGTAGTTCAGGGAATTAAATGAGATAAGAATACAGGGATGTAGTTCAGGGGGCCTTGAGAGATTCGTAAGGATGGAGCCTACAAGGATAAGAATTCAGGGGCCTTGTGAGGATTCGTAGAGAAATACAGGAGATTGTGAGTTCAAAGATGGAGCATGCTTGTTCAGAGAGGATTCGTAGAGATGGAGATACAGTGGATGAAGTTCAGAGGCCTTGTGATTAAATGAGATGTAGATTCAAGGGGCACTTCAAATGGAGGATATGAATTCAGGGGCCTTGTGAGATTCGTAGAGATGGAATACAGGAATGTAGTTCAGAGGCCTTGAGAGATTCGTAGAGATGGAATACAGGAGATGTAGTTCAGAGACACTTGTGAGATTCGTAGAGATGGAATACAGGGATGTAGTTCAGGGGCCTTGTGAGATTAATAGAGATAGAATACAGGGATGTAGTTCAGAAAGGCCTTGTGAATTCGTAGAGATGGAATGCAGAGATGAATTCAGGGGCCTTGTGAGATTCATGGGATGAATACAGGGATGTAGTTCAGGGGCCTTGTGAGTTAATGAGATGAGAATACAGAGATGTAGTTCAGGGGCCTTGTGAGGATTCTTAGAGATAGAATACAGAATGTAGTTCAGGGGCCTTGTGAGATTCGTAGAGATGGAGATGTAGTTCAGGGCCTTGTGAGTTCGTAGAGATGAATACAGGGAATGTAGTTCAGGGCCTTGAGATTCATAAATGAGATGGAATACAGGGGATGTAGTTCAGGGACCTTGTGAGATTCGTGGATGGAATACAGAGATGTAGTTCAGGGGCCTTGTGAGATTCGTAGAATGATGAGATACAGAGATGTAGTTCAGGGAGCCTTGTGAGGATTCATGAGATGGATACAGAGATGATAGTTCAGGGGCCTTGCGAGATTCGTAAGGATGGAGATACAGGAGATGTAGTTCAGGGCCTTGTGAGGTCATGGATGGAGATACAGGGATGTAGTTCAGGGAGCCTTGTGAGATTAGGATGGAGATACAGGGATGTAGTTCAGGGGCCTTGTGAGGATTCGTAAGATGGAGATGTAGTTCAGGGGCCTTGTGAGGTTCGTAGAGATGGAGATACAGGGATGTAGTTCAGGGGCCTTGTGAGGATTCGTAGAGATGGAGATACAGGAGATGTGAGTTCAGGGGAGCCTTGTGAGGAATTCGTAGAGATGGAATACAGGGATGTAGTTCAGAGGGCCTTGTGAGGGTTCATGAGATGGAGAATACAGGGATGTAGTTCAGGGGCCTTGTGAGGATTCGTAAGGATGGAGATACAGGGATGTAGTTCAGAGGGCCTTGTGAGGATTCGTAAGATGGAGATACAGGGGATGTAGTTCAGGGGCCTTGTGAGGATTCGTAAGGATGGAGATGTAGTTCAGAGAATGGGCCTTGTGAGGATTCGTAGAGGATGAGATTTATGATACAGGGATGTAGTTCAGAGGCCTTGTGAGATTCGTAGAGATGGAATACAGGATATGTAGTTCAGGGAGCCTTGTGAGGATTCGTAGGATGGAGATACAGGAGATGTAGTTCAGAGGGCCTTGTGAGAATTCGTAAGATGGAGAATACAGGGATGTAGTTCAGGGGCCTTGTGAGGATTCGTAGAGATGGAGAATACAGGGATGTGAATTCAGGGGGCCTTGTGAGAATTCGTAAGAGATGGAGGGGATGTAGTTCAGGGGCCTTGTGAGGATTCGTAGGATGGAGACAGGGATGTAGTTCAGAGGGGAGATGAGAATACAGGAGTTCAGGGGGCCTTGTGAGGATTCGTAAGGATGGAGATGTAGTTCAGGGATTGAGATTACAGGAGATGGAATACAGGGATAGTTCAGGGGCCTTGTGAGGATTCGTAGAGATGGAGATACAGGGATGTAGTTCAGGGGCCTTGTGATTCGTAGATGGAATACAGGGATGTAGTTCAGGGGCCTTGTGAGGATTCGTAAGGATGGAGATACAGGGATGTAGTTCAGAGGGCCTTGTGAGGATTCGTAGAGATGGAGATACAGGGATGTAGTTCAGGGGGCCTTGTGAGTTCGTGAGATAGATACAGGAGATGTAGTTCAGGGAGCCTTGTGAGATGTAGGGATACAGGAGATGTAGTTCAGGGGCCTTGTGAGGAGTAAGGATGGAGATACAGGAGATGTAGTTCAGGGGCCTTGTGAGGAGATGGAATGTAGTTCAGGGAGCCTTGAGAGGGTCGTAGATGAATACAGGGATGTAGTTCAGGGGCCTTGTGAGGATTAAATGAATGGATACAGAGATGTAGTTCAGGGGCCTTGTGAGGATAAGATTAATAGAGATGGAGATACAGGAGATGTAGTTCAGGGCCTTGTGAGGATTCGTAGAGATGATACAGGGATGTAGTTCAGGGGCCTTGAGGGGATGTGTAGTTCAGGGGCCTTGTGAGGAGATACAGGAGATGTGTTCAAGGATGGAGATACAGGGGATGTAGTTCAGGGGCCTTGTGAGATTCGTAGAGATGGAGATATACAGGGATGTAGTTCAGGGGGCCTTGTGAGGATTCGTAGAGATGGAGATACAGGGATGTAGTTCAGGGGGCCTTGTGAGGATTCGTAAGGATGGAGATACAGGGATGTAGTTCAGGGGGCCTTGTGAGGATTCGTAAGATGGAGATACAGGGATGTAGTTCAGGGGGCCTTGTGAGGATTCGTAATGGATACAGGGATGTAGTTCAGGGGGCCTTGTGAGGATTCGTAAGGATGGAGATACAGGGGATGTAGTTCAGGGGGCCTTGTGGAGATACAGGGATGTAGTTCAGGGGGCCTAAGGATGGAGATACAGGGATGTAGTTCAGGGGCCTTGTGAGATTCGTAAGATGGAGATACAGGGAGATGTAGTTCAGGGGCCTTGTGAGATTCGTAAGGATGGAGATGTAGTTCAGGGGGCCTTGTGAGGATTCGTAAGGATGGAGATGGAGGGGCCTTGTGAGGATTCAGGATGGAGATGTAGTTCAGGGGACCTTGTGAGGATTCGTAAGGATGGAGATGTAGTTCAGGGGCCTTGTGAGGATTCGTAAGAGATGGAGATGTAGTTCAGGGGCCTTGTGAGGGATTCGTAAGGATGGAGATACAGGGATGTAGTTCAGGGGCCTTGTGAGGATTCGTAGAGATGGAGATACAGGGGTGTAGTTCAGGGGCCTTGTGGGGATTCGTAAGGATGGAGATACAGGGATGTAGTTCAGGGGGCCTTGTGAGGATTCGTAAGGATGGAGATACAGGGGATGTAGTTCAGGGGCCTTGTGAGGATTCTTGGAGATGTAGTTCAGGGGACCTTGTGAGGATTCGTGATGGAGATACAGGGATGCTGTTTCTGACCGTTTGAGCAGACACATGCACATTTGTGGCACATTAGCACCTCCATGCTCTGGACACTACGCTGACAGACACAGCAAACCTTCTTGCCACAGCTCGCATTGATGTGCCATCCTGGATGAGCTGCACTACCTGAGCCACTTGCGTGGGTTGTAGACTCCGTCTCATGCTACCACTAGAGTGAAAGCCCCACCAGCATTCAAAAGTGACCAAAACATCAGCCAGGAAGCATAGGAACTGAGAAGTGGTCTGTGGTTACCACCTGCAGAACCACTCCTTTATTGGGGGTGTCTTGCTAAATGCCTATAATTTCCACCTGTTGTCTATTCCATTTGCACAACAGCATGTGACATTTATTGTCAATCAGTGTTGCTTCCTAAGTGGACAGTTTGATTTCACAGAAGTGTGATTGACTTGGAGTTACATTGTGTTGTTTAAGTGTTCCCTTTATTTTTTTGAGCAGTGTGTCAAAACAAAGCGTTATAAACAGTGTGTGCAAATGTACAGGTGCAGTGATCCGTGAGCTGCCAATGACTGGAACGAATTGCAAAAATCACTGAAGCTGGAGACTCATATCTCCCTCACTAACGTTAAGCACCAGCTGTCAGATCAGCTCACGGATCACTGCACCTGTACATAGCCCATCTGTAAATAGCCCATCCAACTACCTCATCCCCATACTGTATTTATTTATTTATCTTGCTCCTTTGCACCCCAGTATCTCTACTTGCACATTCATCTTCTGCACATCTATCACCCCAGTGTTTAATTGCTAAATTGTAATTACTTCACCACTACGGCCTATTTATTACCTTACCTCCCAAATCTTACCTCATTTGCACACACTGTATATAGACTTTCGTTCCAGTCATTGGCAGCAGAGAACTGGAAGGAAAGACGACCAAAGGAGGAATTGGCTTTGGGGGTGACCAGTGAAATATACCTGCTGGAGTGCGTGCTACGGGTGGGAGCTGCTATGGTGACCAGTGAGCTGAGATAAGGTGGAGCTTTACCTAGCAGAGACTTAGATGACCTGGACCCAGGGGTTTTGCGACGAATATGAAGCGAGGGGCAGCCAACGAGAGCGTACAGGTTGCAGTGGTGGGTAGTATATGGGGCTTTGGTGACAAAACGGATGGCACTGTGATTACTCAGCAAATTGGATGCAGTCAGTGTTGGGAGCTATTTTATAAATGACATCGCCGAAGTCAAGGAGCGGTAGAATAGTCAGTTTTACGAGGGTATGTTAAGCAGCTTGAGTGAAGGATGCTTTGTTGCAAAATGGAGATGCTTGATGTGAGTCTGGAAGGAGAGTTTACAGTCCAACCAGACACCTAGGTATTTGTAGTTGTCCACATATTCTAAGTCAGAACCGTCCCTTGTAGCGATGCTTGACGGGCGGGCATTGATCGGTTAAAGAGCATGCATTTAGTTTTACTTGCATTTAAGAGCAGTTGGAGGCCACGTAAGGAGAGTTGTATGGCATCTGGAGGTTAGTTAACACAGTGTCCAAAGAAGTACATATCCGAGTAATCTGTCTGGCCCCGCGGACTTGTGAATGTTGACCTGTTTAAAGGTTTTGCTCACATTGGCTACGTAGAGTGTGATTACACAGTTGTCCGGGAACAGCTGGTGCTCTAATGCATGCTTCAGTGTTGCTTGCCTCGAAGCGAGAATAAAAGGCATTTAGCTGGTCTGGTTGGCACGCTTCACTGGATGAGTCAATACAGGACTAAGATTGAATCCTACTCCACCAGCTCTGATGCTTGTCGGTTGTGGCAGGGCTTGCAAGCTATTACAGACTACAAAGGGAAACCCAGGACTAAGACTGAATCCTACTATTTTATTTTACCTTTATTTAACTAGGCAAGTCAGTTAAGAACAAATTCTTATTTTCAATGACAGCCTAGGAACAGTGGGTTAACTGCCTGTTCAGGGGCAGAACGACAGATTTGTACCTTGTCAGCTCGGGGGTTTGCAACCTTCCGGTTACTAGTCCAACGCTCTAACCACTAGGCTACCTTGCCGCTGACGCTCGTCGAATGTGGAACGATTACGGACTACAAAGGGAAACCGCGAGCTGCCCAGTGAAGCGTGCCAACCAGACCAGCTAAATGCCTTTTATTCTCGCTTCGAGGCAAGCAACACTGAAGCATGCATTAGAGCACCATCTGTTCCCGGACAACTGTGTAATCACGCTCTCCGTAGCCAATGTGAGCAAAACCTTTAAACAGGTCAACATTCCCAAGTCCGCGGGGCCAGACAGATTACTCGGATGTGTACTCAGAGCATACACGGACCAACTGGCAAGTGTCTTCACTGACATTCACCTGCCTGCCTAAATGACTACAGCCCCGTAGCACTCACATCGGCAGCCATGAAGTGTATTGAAAGGCTGGTCATGGCTCACGTCAACACCATCATCCCACTCCAATTTGCATACCTCCCTAACAGATCCACAGATGACACAATCTCAATTTCACTCCACACTGCACTCTCTCACGTGGACAAAAGGAACACTTACGTGAGAATTCAACACCATAGTTCCCACAAAGCTCAACACTAGGCTAAGGACCGTGGGACTAAACACCTCCCTCTGCAACTGGATCCTGGACTTCCTGACGGGCTGCCCCCAGGTGGTAAGGGTAGGAAACAACACATCTGCCACGCTGATCCTCAACACGGGCGCCCCACAGGGGTGCGTGCTTAGCACCTCCTGTTTAGTCCCCCACGACTCGAACGCCATCATTAAGTTTGCTGACGACAACGGTGGTAGGCCTGATTACAGACAACGATGAGACAGCCTATAGGGAGGAGGTCAGAGACCTGGCAGTGTGGTGCCAGGATAACAACCTCTCCCTCAACGTGAGCCAGACAAAGGCTAAAGAGATTATCATGGACTACAGGAAAAGGAGGGCAGAACATGCCCCCATTCACATGGACAGGGCGGTAGTGGAGCGAGTCAAGACATTCAAATTCCTTGCTCTCCAAGACAGTCATGAAGAGGGCACGACAACGTCCTCAAAAAGTTATACAGCTGCACCATCGAGAGCATCCAGACCGGTTGCATCACTGCCTGGTATTGCAACTGCTCAGCGTCCGACCACAAGACGCTAGAGGGTAGTGCGTATGGCCCAGTACATCCCTGGGGCCAGGCTCCCTGCCACCCAGGACCTCGACACCAGGCTCCCTGCCACCCAGGACCTCTACACCATGCTCCCTGCCACCCAGGACCTCTACGCCAGGCTCCCTGCCACCCAGGACCTCTACACCAGGCTCCCTGCCACCCAGGACCTCTACGCCAGGCTCCCTGCCACCCAGGACCTCTACACCAGGCTCCCTGCCACCCAGGACCTCTACACCAGGCTCCCTGCCACCCAGGACCTCTACACCAGGCTCCCTGCCACCCAGGACCTCTTATACCAGGGTGGTCCACCGTATGGGTGGTCCTTCTGTAGCACAGTTGGTAGAGCATGGCGCTTGTAACGCCAGGGTAGTGGGTTCCCCTGATTCCCAGGACCACCCATACGTAGAATGTATGCACACATGACTGTAAGTCGCTTTGGATAAAAGCGTCTGCTAAATGGCATATATATTATTATTATATTATACCAGGCTCCCTGCCACCCAGGACCTCTATACCAGGCTCCCTGCCACCCAGGACCTCTATACCAGGCTCCCTGCCACCCAGGACCTCGACGACAGGCTCCCTGCCACCCAGGACCTCGACGACAGGCTCCCTGCCACCCAGGACCTCGACACCAGGCTCCCTGCCACCCAGGACCTCGACGACAGGCTCCCTGCCACCCAGGACCTCTATACCAGGCTCCCTGCCACCCAGGACCTCTATACCAGGCTCCCTGCCACCCAGGACCTCTATACCAGGCTCCCTGCCACCCAGGACCTCTATACCAGGCTCCCTGCCACCCAGGACCTCTATACCAGGCTCCCTGCCACCCAGGACCTCGACGCCAGGCTCCCTGCCACCCAGGACCTCTATACCAGGCTCCCTGCCACCCAGGACCTCTATACCAGGCTCCCTGCCACCCAGGACCTCTATACCAGGCTCCCTGCCACCCAGGACCTCTATACCAGGCTCCCTGCCACCCAGGACCTCCAGGCTCCCTGCCATACCTCCCTGCCAGGCTCCCCTCCCTGCCACCCAGGACCTCTACACCAGGCTCCCTGCCACCCAGGACATCGCCTCCTGCCACGCCAGGCTCCCTGCCACCCAGGACCTCTATACCAGGCTCCCTGCCACCCAGACCTCTATACCAGGCTCCCTGCCACCCAGGACCTCGGCTCCCTGCCACCCAGGACCTCTATACCAGGCTCCCTGCCACCCAGGACCTCTATACCAGGCTCCCTGCCACCCAGGACCTCTATACCAGGCTCCCTGCCACCCAGGACCTCTATACCAGGCTCCCTGCCACCCAGGACCTCTATACCAGGCTCCCTGCCACCCAGGACCTCTATACCAGGCTCCCTGCCACCCAGGACCTCTACACCAGGCTCCCTGCCACCCAGGACCTCTACACCAGGCTCCCTGCCACCCAGGACCTCTACACCAGGCTCCCTGCCACCCAGGACCTCTACACCAGGCTCCCTGCCACCCAGGACCTCTATACCAGGCTCCCTGCCACCCAGGACCTCGACGACAGGCTCCCTGCCACCCAGGACCTCTATACCAGGCTCCCTGCCACCCAGGACCTCGACGCCAGGCTCCCTGCCACCCAGGACCTCTACGCCAGGCTCCCTGCCACCCAGGACCTCTACGCCAGGCTCCCTGCCACCCAGGACCTCTACGCCAGGCTCCCTGCCACCCAGGACCTCTACGCCAGGCTCCCTGCCACCCAGGACCTCTACGCCAGGCTCCCTGCCACCCAGGACCTCTATACCAGGCTCCCTGCCACCCAGGACCTCTATACCAGGCTCCCTGCCACCCAGGACCTCTATACCAGGCTCCCTGCCACCCAGGACCTCTATACCAGGCTCCCTGCCACCCAGGACCTCTATACCAGGCTCCCTGCCACCCAGGACCTCTATACCAGGCTCCCTGCCACCCAGGACCTCTATACCAGGCTCCCTGCCACCCAGGACCTCTATACCAGGCTCCCTGCCACGCAGGCTCCCTCTAGGACCTCTATACCAGGCTCCCTGCCACCCAGGACCTCTATACCAGGCTCCCTGCCACCCAGGACCTCTATACCAGGCTCCCTGCCACCCAGGACCTCTATACCAGGCTCCCTGCCACCCAGGACCCCTCTATACCATGCTCCCTGCCACCCAGGACCTCTATACCAGGCTCCCTGCCACCCAGGACCTCTATACCAGGCTCCCTGCCACCCAGGACCTCTATACCAGGCTCCCTGCCACCCAGGACCTCGACGCCAGGCTCCCTGCCACCCAGGACCTCTATACCAGGCTCCCTGCCACCCAGGACCTCCACACCAGGCTCCCTGCCACCCAGGACCTCTACACCAGGCTCCCTGCCACCCAGGACCTCTACACCAGGCTCCCTGCCACCCAGGACCTCTATACATGGCTCCATGCCACCCAGGACCTCTATACATGGCTCCATGCCACCCAGGACCTCTATACCAGGCTCCATGCCACCCAGGACCTCTATACCAGGCTCCCTGCCACCCAGGACCTCTATACCAGGCTCCCTGCCACCCAGGACCTCTATACCAGGCTCCCTGCCACCCAGGACCTCTATACCAGGCTCCCTGCCACCCAGGACCTCTATACCAGGCTCCCTGCCACCCAGGACCTCTATACCAGGCTCCCTGCCACCCAGGACCTCTATACTAGGCGGTGTCAGAGGAAGGCCCATGTTTTTTTTTAACTCCAGTCACCCAAAATCAAGACTGTTCTCTCTGCTACAGCACGGTACCGGAGCGCCAAATCTAGGTCCAAAAGGCTCCTTAACCCCAAGCCATAAGACTGCTGAACAACTAATGGCCACCCAGGCTATTTACATTATATTTTGTTAACTATTTCTTGAACAGCATTGTTGGTTAAGGGCTTGTAAGTAAGCATTTCAAGGTAAGGTTGTATTCGGAGCATGTGATAAATACAATTGTATTATTTTTAGTGGCCTCAGGCGGTAGGGGTTAGGATGAGGGGTTAGGGGTCAGGATGAGGGGTTAGGGGTCAGGATGAGGGGTTAGGGGTCAGGATGAGGGGTTAGGGGTTAGGATGAGGGGTTAGGATGAGAGGTTAGGGGTCAGGATGAGAGGTTAGGGGTCAGGATGAGAGGTTAGGGGTCAGGATGAGAGGTTAGGGGTCAGGATGAGGGGTTAGGGGTCAGGATGAGGGGTTAGGGGTCAGGATGAGGGGTTAGGGGTCAGGATGAGGGGTTAGGGGTTAGGATGAGGGGTTAGGATGAGAGGTTAGGGTCAGGATGAGAGGTTAGGGTCAGGATGAGAGGTTAGGGGTCAGGATGAGAGGTTAGGGGTCAGGATGAGAGGTTAGGGGTCAGGATGAGGGGTTAGGGGCCAGGATGACGGATAGGTAACTTACATCTTTAGCCCGTAGTGACCTCAGGTGGCTCTTCAGATCTCCTTTAGTCATCAGCTCCATGATGACCAAGGTGGGCTGGCCCTGAGAAACCACACCCAGCAGACGCACCTGCACGAATCACAGCACACAAATGACATCAGTGGTCAGAGCCCACATCCTGAAATGACAATCAGTGGGCTCCTTATTTGTTCACAGGAACATTAAACAGGGGGGTGTGGAGTATCAGGTCAACATTTAGACAGGACAGGGGGTGTGGAGTATCAAGGTCAACATTTAGGTCAACATTTAGACAGGATGGGGGTGTGGAGTATCAGGTCAACATTTAGACAGGACAGGGGGTGTGGAGTATCAGGTCAACATTTAGACAGGACAGGGGGTGTGGAGTATCAACATTTAGACAACATTTAGACAGGACAGGGGGTGTGGAGTATCAGGTCAACATTTAGACAGGGGGGTGTTTAGACAGGGGGGGTGGAGTATCAGGTCAACATTTAGACAGGACATGGGGTGGGAGTATCAGGTCAACATTTAGACAGGACAGGGGGTGTTTAGACAGGACAGGGGGTGTGGAGTATCAGGTCAACATTTAGACAGGACAGGGGGTGTAGAGTATCAGGTCAACATTTAGACAGGACAGGGGGTGTGGAGTATCAGGTCAACATTTAGACAGGACAGGGGGTGTGGAGTATCAGGACAACATTTAGACATTTAGGACAGGGGGTGTGGAGTATCAGTATCAGGTCAGGACATTTAGACATTTAGACAGGGGGGTGTGGAGTATCAGGACAACATTTAGACAGGACAGGGGGTGTGACAGGGGGGGAGTATCAGGACAACATTTAGACATTTAGACAGGGGGTGTGGAGTATCAGGTCAACATTTAGACAGGACAGGGGGTGTGGAGTATCAGGTCAACATTTAGACAGGTCAACATTTAGACAGGACAGGGGGTGTAGAGTATCAGGTCAACATTTAGACAGGACAGGGGGTGTTTAGGAGGGGGTATCAGGTCAACATTTAGACAGGACAGGGGTGTGGAGTATCAGGTCAACATTTAGACAGGGGGTGTGGAGTATCAGGTCAACATTTAGACAGGACAGGGGGTGTGGAGTATCAGGTCAACATTTAGACAGGACAGGGGTGTGGAGTATCAGGTCAACATTTAGACAGGGGGTGTGGAGTATCAGGTCAACATTTAGACAGGACAGGGGGTGTGGAGTATCAGGTCAACATTTAGACAGGACAGGGGTGTGGAGTATCAGGTCAACATTTAGACAGGACAGGGGGTGTGGAGTATCAGGTCAACATTTAGACAGGACAGGGGGTGTAGAGTATCAGGTCAACATTTAGACAGGACAGGGGTGTGGAGTATCAGGTCAACATTTAGACAGGACAGGGGTGTGGAGTATCAGGTCAACATTTAGACAGGGGGTGTGGAGTATCAGGTCAACATTTAGACAGGACAGGGGGTGTAGAGTATCAGGTCAACATTTAGACAGGGGGTGTGGAGTATCAGGTATTATTGCCTTATGTCTCAATGTATCTGTCTGCTGTGTTTTCATGTCGTACCACACTGTGATTGTGTGTGTCCTGTGTCGTACCACACTGTGATTGTGTGTGTCCTGTGTCGTACCACACTGTGATTGTGTGTGTCCTGTGTCGTACCACACTGTGATTGTGTGTGTCCTGTGTCGTACCACACTGTGATTGTGTGTGTCCTGTGTCGTACCACACTGTGATTGTGTGTGTCCTGTGTCGTACCACACTGTGATTGTGTGTGTCCTGTGTCGTACCACACTGTGATTGTGTGTGTCCTGTGTCGTACCACACTGTGATTGTGTGTGTCCTGTGTCGTACCACACTGTGATTGTGTGTGTCCTGTGTCGTACCACACTGTGATTGTGTGTGTCCTGTGTCGTACCACACTGTGATTGTGTGTGTCCTGTGTCGTACCACACTGTGTGTGTGTGTGTGTCCTGTGTCATACCACACTGTGTGTGTGTGTGTCCTGTGTCGTACCACACTGTGTGTGTGTGTGTCCTGTGTCGTACCACACTGTGTGTGTGTGTGTCCTGTGTCGTACCACACTGTGTGTGTGTGTGTGTCCTGTGTCATACCACACTGTGTGTGTGTGTGTGTCCTGTGTCATACCACACTGTGTGTGTGTGTGTCCTGTGTCATACCACACTGTGTGTGTGTGTGTCCTGTGTCGTACCACACTGTGTGTGTGTGTGTGTGTGTCCTGTGTCGTACCACACTGTGTGTGTGTGTGTCCTGTGTCATACCACACTGTGTGTGTGTGTGTGTCCTGTGTCATACCACACTGTGTGTGTGTGTGTGTGTGTCCTGTGTCATACCACACTGTGTGTGTGTGTGTCCTGTGTCATACCACACTGTGTGTGTGTGTGTGTGTGTCCTGTGTCATACCACACTGTGTGTGTGTGTGTGTGTGTCCTGTGTCATACCACACTGTGTGTGTGTGTGTGTGTGTGTGTGTGTGTGTGTGTGTGTGTGTGTGTGTGTGTGTCTTACCACGTGATGACAGTTGAACTCCTTCATGACAGAAGCTTCATTGAGGAACTCTATTCTCTCTCTCATGCTGGCAGACTCGTTCACCGTCTTAATGGCCACACACGTCTCTGGCTCGTCCTTGACTACTCCCTTAGCAACGCCCTCGTACACCATGCCAAACGACCCCTGACCCAGCTCTCTGTTCATCGTGATCTTCTCCCTCAACACCTCCCATTCATCTGGTATATACACTGGAGGAGAGGAGAGGGTTAACAGACAACTATATCACAGTACCACACAGCCTGACCCTGACGACCTATCAGGGGATATGGTCTCTACAGGTACTTCCTCTCTGTCTCTATCAGGTGATATGGTCACTACAGGTACTTCCTGTCTGTCTCTATCAGGTGATATGTCACTACAGGTACTTCCTCCTCTCTGTCTCTATCAGGTGATATGTCACTACAGGTACTTCCTGTCTGTCTCTATCAGGTGATATGGTCACTGACAGGTACTTCCTGTCTGTCTCTATCAGGTGATATGGTCACTACAGGTACTTCCTGTCTGTCCCTATCAGGTGATATGGTCACTACAGGTACTTCCTCTCTGTCTCTATCAGGTGATATGGTCACTACAGGTACTTCCTGTCTGTCTCTATCAGGTGATATGGTCACTACAGGTACTTCCTGTCTGTCTCTATCAGGTGATATGGTCACTACAGGTACTTCCTGTCTGTCTCTATCAGGTGATATGGTCACTACAGGTACTTCCTGTCTGTCTCTATCAGGTGATATGTCACTACAGGTACTTCCTGTCTGTCTCTATCAGGTGATATGGTCACTACAGGTACTTCCTCTCTGTCTCTATCAGGTGATATGTCACTACAGGTACTTCCTGTCTGTCTCTATCAGGTGATATGGTCACTACAGGTACTTCCTCTCTGTCTCTATCAGGTGATATGGTCACTACAGGTACTTACTCTCTGTCTCTATCAGGTGATATGGTCACTACAGGTACTTCCTGTCTGTCTCTATCAGGTGATATAGTCACTACAGGTACTTACTCTCTGTCTCTATCAGGTGATATGTCACTACAGGTACTTCCTGTCTGTCTCTATCAGGTGATATGGTCACTACAGGTACTTACTCTCTGTCTCTATCAGGTGATATGTCACTACAGGTACTTCCTCTCTGTCTCTATCAGGTGATATGGTCACTACAGGTACTTCCTGTCTGTCTCTATCAGGTGATATAGTCACTACAGGTACTTCCTGTCTGTCTCTATCAGGTGATATGTCACTACAGGTACTTACTCTCTGTCTCTATCAGGTGATATGGTCACTACAGGTACTTCCTGTCTGTCTCTATCAGGTGATATGGTCACTACAGGTACTTCCTGTCTGTCTCTGTCAGGTGATATGTCACTACAGGTACTTCCTGTCTGTCTCTATCAGGTGATATGTCACTACAGGTACTTCCTGTCTGTCTCTATCAGGTGATATGGTCACTACAGGTACTTCCTGTCTGTCTCTATCAGGTGATATGTCACTACAGGTACTTCCTGTCTGTCTCTATCAGGTGATATGTCACTACAGGTACTTCCTGTCTGTCTCTATCAGGTGATGTGGTCACTACAGGTACTTCCTGTCTGTCTCTATCAGGTGATATGGTCACTACAGGTACTTCCTGTCTGTCTCTATCAGGTGATATGTCACTACAGGTACTTACTCTCTGTCTCTATCAGGTGATATGGTCACTACAGGTACTTCCTGTCTGTCTCTATCAGGTGATATGGTCACTACAGTCTGTCTCTATCAGGTCCTGTCTGTCTCTATCAGGTGATATGTCACTACAGGTACTTCCTCTGTCTCTATCAGGTGATATGTCACTACAGGTACTTCCTCTCGGTCTCTATCAGGTGATATTTTTATTTTATTTTTTTATTTATTTCACCTTTATTTAACCAGGTAGGCTAGTTGAGAACAAGTTCTCATTTGCAACTGCGACCTGGCCAAGATAAAGCATAGCAGTGTGAACAGACAACACAGAGTTACACATGGAGTAAACAATTAGCAAGTCAATAACACAGTAGGAAAAAAAAATGGGCAGTCTATATACAATGTGTGCAAAAGGCATGAGGAGGTAGGCGAATAATACAATTTTGCAGATTAACACTGGAGTGATAAATGATCAGATGGGCATGTACAGGTAGAGATATTGGTGTGCAAAAGAGCAGAAAAGTAAATAAATAAAAACAGTATAAAAACAGTATGGGAATGAGGTAGGTGAAAAAGGGTGAGCTATTTACCTATAGACTATGTACAGCTGCAGCGATCGGTTAGCTGCTCGGATAGCTGATGTTTGAAGTTGGAGAGGGAGATAAAAGTCTCCAACTTCAGCGATTTTGCAATTCGTTCCAGTCACAGGCAGCAGAGTACTGGAACGAAAGGCGGCCAAATGAGGTGTTGGCTTTAGGGATGATCAGTGAGATACACCTGCTGGAGCGCGTGCTACGGATGGGTGTTGCCATCGTGACCAGTGAACTGAGATAAGGCGGAGCTTTACCTAGCATGGACTTGTAGATGACCTGGAGCCAGTGGGTCTGGCGACGAATATGTAGTGAGGGCCAGCCGACTAGAGCATACAAGTCGCAGTGGTGGGTGATATAAGGTGCTTTAGTGACAAAACGGATGGCACTGTGGTAGACTGCATCCAGTTTGCTGAGTAGAGTGTTGGAAGCCATTTTGTAGATGACATCGCCGAAGTCGAGGATCGGTAGGATAGTCAGTTTTACTAGGGTAAGCTTGGCAGCGTGAGTGAAGGAGGCTTTGTTGCGGAATAGAAAGCCGACTCTGGATTTGATTTTTGATTGGAGATGTTTGATGTGAGTCTGGAAGGAGAGTTTGCAGTCTAGCCAGACACCTAGGTACTTATAGATGTCCACATATTCAAGGTTGGAACCATCCAGGGTGGTGATGCTAGTCGGGCATGCGGGTGCAGGCAGCGATCGGTTGAAAAGCATGCATTTGGTTTTACTCGCGTTTAAGAGCAGTTGGAGGCCACGGAAGGAGTGCTGTATGGCATTGAAGCTCGTTTGGAGGTTGGATAGCACAGTGTCCAATGACGGGCCGAAAGTATATAGAATGGTGTCGTCTGCGTAGAGGTGGATCAGGGAATCGCCCGCAGCAAGAGCAACATCATTGATATATACAGAGAAAAGAGTCGGCCCGAGAATTGAACCCTGTGGCACCCCCATAGAGACTGCCAGAGGACCGGACAGCATGCCCTCTGATTTGACACACTGAACTCTGTCTGCAAAGTAATTGGTGAACCAGGCAAGGCAGTCATCCGAAAAACCGAGGCTGTTGAGTCTGCCGATAAGAATTTGGTGATTGACAGAGTCGAAAGCCTTGGCGAGGTCGATGAAGACGGCTGCACAGTACTGTCTTTTATCGATGGCGGTTATGATATCATTTAGTACCTTGAGTGTGGCTGAGGTGCACCCGTGACCGGCTCGGAAACCAGATTGCACAGCGGAGAAGGTACGGTGGGATTCGAGATGGTCGGTGACCTGTTTGTTGACTTGGCTTTCAAGACCTTAGATAGGCAGGGCAGGATGGATATAGGTCTATAGCAGTTTGGGTCCAGGGTGTCTCCCCTTTGAAGAGGGGGATGACTGCGGCAGCTTTCCAATCCTTGGGGATCTCAGACGATATGAAAGAGAGGTTGAACAGGCTGGTAATAGGGGTTGCGACAATGGCGGCAGATAGTTTCAGAAATAGCGGGTCCAGATTGTCAAGCCCAGCTGATTTGTACGGGTCCAGGTTTTGCAGCTCTTTCAGAACATCTGCTATCTGGATCTGGGTAAAGGAGAACCTGGAGAGGCTTGGGTGAGGAACTACGAGGGGGCGGAGCTGTTGGCCGAGGTTGGAGTAGCCAGGCGGAAGGCATGGCCAGCCGTTGAGAAGTGCTTATTGAAGTTTTCGATAATCATGGATTTATCGGTGGAGACCGTGTTTCCTAGCCTCAGTGCAGTGGGCAGCTGGGAGGAGGTGCTCTTGTTCTCCATGGACTTCACAGTGTCCCAGAACCTGTCACTACAGGTACTTCCTGTCTGTCTCTATCAGGTGATATGGTCACTACAGGTACTTCCTGTCTGTCTCTATCAGGTGATATGTCACTACAGGTACTTCCTGTCTGTCTCTATCAGGTGATATGGTCACTACAGGTACTTCCTGTCTGTCTCTATCAGGTGATATGTCACTACAGGTACTTCCTCTCTGTCTCTATCAGGTGATATGGTCACTACAGGTACTTCCTGTCTGTCTCTATCAGGTGATATGTCACTACAGGTACTTCCTCTCTGTCTCTATCAGGTGATATGTCACTACAGGTACTTCACTACAGGTACTTCTGTCTGTCTCTATCAGGTGATATGTCACTACAGGTACTTCCTGTCTGTCTCTATCAGGTGATATGGTCACTACAGGTACTTCCTGTCTGTCTCTATCAGGTGATATGTCTCTACAGGTACTTCCTGTCTGTCTCTATCAGGTGATATGGTCACTACAGGTACTTCCTGTCTGTCTCTGTCAGGTGATATGTCACTACAGGTACTTCCTGTCTGTCTCTATCAGGTGATATGTCACTACAGGTACTTCCTGTCTGTCTCTATCAGGTGATATGTCACTACAGGTACTTCCTGTCTGTCTCTATCAGGTGATATGTCACTACAGGTACTTCCTGTCTGTCTCTATCAGGTGATATGTCACTACAGGTACTTCCTGTCTGTCTCTATCAGGTGATATGTCACTACAGGTACTTCCTGTCTGTCTCTATCAGGTGATATGTCACTACAGGTACTTCCTGTCTGTCTCTATCAGGTGATATGTCACTACAGGTACTTCCTGTCTGTCTCTATCAGGTGATATGTCACTACAGGTACTTCCTGTCTGTCTCTATCAGGTGATATGTCACTACAGGTACTTCCTGTCTGTCTCTATCAGGTGATATGTCACTACAGGTACTTCCTGTCTGTCTCTATCAGGTGATATGTCACTACAGGTACTTCCTGTCTGTCTCTATCAGGTGATATGTCACTACAGGTACTTCCTGTCTGTCTCTATCAGGTGATATGGTCACTACAGGTACTTCCTGTCTGTCTCTATCAGGTGATATGGTCACTACAGGTACTTCCTGTCTGTCTCTATCAGGTGATATGGTCACTACAGGTACTTCCTGTCTGTCTCTATCAGGTGATATGGTCACTACAGGTACTTCCTGTCTGTCTCTATCAGGTGATATGGTCACTACAGGTACTTCCTGTCTGTCTCTATCAGGTGATATGGTCACTACAGGTACTTCCTGTCTGTCTCTATCAGGTGATATGGTCACTACAGGTACTTCCTGTCTGTCTCTATCAGGTGATATGGTCACTACAGGTACTTCCTGTCTGTCTCTATCAGGTGATATGGTCACTACAGGTACTTCCTGTCTGTCTCTATCAGGTGATATGTCACTACAGGTACTTCCTGTCTGTCTCTATCAGGTGATATGTCACTACAGGTACTTCCTGTCTGTCTCTATCAGGTGATATGTCACTACAGGTACTTCCTGTCTGTCTCTATCAGGTGATATGGTCACTACAGGTACTTCCTGTCTGTCTCTATCAGGTGATATGTCACTACAGGTACTTCCTGTCTGTCTCTATCAGGTGATATGTCACTACAGGTACTTCCTGTCTGTCTCTATCAGGTGATATGTCACTACAGGTACTTCCTGTCTGTCTCTATCAGGTGATATGTCACTACAGGTACTTCCTGTCTGTCTCTATCAGGTGATATGTCACTGTCTCTACAGGTACTTCCTGTCTGTCTCTATCAGGTGATATGTCACTACAGGTACTTCCTGTCTGTCTCTATCAGGTGATATGTCACTACAGGTACTTCCTGTCTGTCTCTATCAGGTGATATGTCACTACAGGTACTTCCTGTCTGTCTCTATCAGGTGATATGGTCACTACAGGTACTTCCTGTCTGTCTCTATCAGGTGATATGTCACTACAGGTACTTCCTGTCTGTCTCTATCAGGTGATATGTCACTACAGGTACTTCCTGTCTGTCTCTATCAGGTGATATGGTCACTACAGGTACTTCCTGTCTGTCTCTATCAGGTGATATGTCACTACAGGTACTTCCTGTCTGTCTCTATCAGGTGATATGGTCACTACAGGTACTTCCTGTCTGTCTCTATCAGGTGATATGTCACTACAGGTACTTCCTGTCTGTCTCTATCAGGTGATATGTCACTACAGGTACACTTCCTGTCTGTCTCTATCAGGTGATATGTCACTACAGGTATGTCTGTCTCTATCAGGTGATATGTCACTACAGGTACTTCCTGTCTGTCTCTATCAGGTGATATGGTCACTACAGGTACTTCCTGTCTGTCTCTATCAGGTGATATGTCACTACAGGTACTTCCTGTCTGTCTCTATCAGGTGATATGGTCACTACAGGTACTTCCTGTCTGTCTCTATCAGGTGATATGTCACTACAGGTACTTCCTGTCTGTCTCTATCAGGTGATATGGTCACTACAGGTACTTCCTGTCTGTCTCTATCAGGTGATATGTCACTACAGGTACTTCCTGTCTGTCTCTATCAGGTGATATGGTCACTACAGGTACTTCCTGTCTGTCTCTATCAGGTGATATGGTCACTACAGGTACTTCCTGTCTGTCTCTATCAGGTGATATGGTCACTACAGGTACTTCCTGTCTGTCTCTATCAGGTGATATGGTCACTACAGGTACTTCCTGTCTGTCTCTATCAGGTGATATGTCACTACAGGTACTTCCTGTCTGTCTCTATCAGGTGATATGGTCACTACAGGTACTTCCTGTCTGTCTCTATCAGGTGATATGGTCACTACAGGTACTTCCTGTCTGTCTCTATCAGGTGATATGGTCACTACAGGTACTTCCTGTCTGTCTCTATCAGGTGATATGTCACTACAGGTACTTCCTGTCTGTCTCTATCAGGTGATATGGTCACTACAGGTACTTCCTGTCTGTCTCTATCAGGTGATATGGTCACTACAGGTACTTCCTGTCTGTCTCTATCAGGTGATATGTCACTACAGGTACTTCCTGTCTGTCTCTATCAGGTGATATGTCACTACAGGTACTTCCTGTCTGTCTCTATCAGGTGATATGTCACTACAGGTACTTCCTGTCTGTCTCTATCAGGTGATATGGTCACTACAGGTACTTCCTGTCTGTCTCTATCAGGTGATATGTCACTACAGGTACTTCCTGTCTGTCTCTATCAGGTGATATGGTCACTACAGGTACTTCCTGTCTGTCTCTATCAGGTGATATGTCACTACAGGTACTTCCTGTCTGTCTCTATCAGGTGATATGTCACTACAGGTACTTCCTGTCTGTCTCTATCAGGTGATATGGTCACTACAGGTACTTCCTGTCTGTCTCTATCAGGTGATATGGTCACTACAGGTACTTCCTGTCTGTCTCTATCAGGTGATATGTCACTACAGGTACTTCCTGTCTGTCTCTATCAGGTGATATGGTCACTACAGGTACTTCCTGTCTGTCTCTATCAGGTGATATGTCACTACAGGTACTTCCTCTCTGTCTCTATCAGGTGATATGGTCACTACAGGTACTTCCTGTCTGTCTCTATCAGGTGATATGGTCACTACAGGTACTTCCTGTCTGTCTCTATCAGGTGATATGGTCACTACAGGTACTTCCTGTCTGTCTCTATCAGGTGATATGTCACTACAGGTACTTCCTGTCTGTCTCTATCAGGTGATATGTCACTACAGGTACTTCCTGTCTGTCTCTATCAGGTGATATGGTCACTACAGGTACTTCCTGTCTGTCTCTATCAGGTGATATGTCACTACAGGTACTTCCTGTCTGTCTCTATCAGGTGATATGGTCACTACAGGTACTTCCTGTCTGTCTCTATCAGGTGATATGTCACTACAGGTACTTCCTGTCTGTCTCTATCAGGTGATATGTCACTACAGGTACTTCCTGTCTGTCTCTATCAGGTGATATGTCACTACAGGTACTTCCTGTCTGTCTCTATCAGGTGATATGTCACTACAGGTACTTCCTGTCTGTCTCTATCAGGTGATATGTCACTACAGGTACTTCCTGTCTGTCTCTATCAGGTGATATGTCACTACAGGTACTTCCTGTCTGTCTCTATCAGGTGATATGTCACTACAGGTACTTCCTGTCTGTCTCTATCAGGTGATATGGTCACTACAGGTACTTCCTGTCTGTCTCTATCAGGTGATATGGTCACTACAGGTACTTCCTGTCTGTCTCTATCAGGTGATATGGTCACTACAGGTACTTCCTGTCTGTCTCTATCAGGTGATATGTCACTACAGGTACTTCCTGTCTGTCTCTATCAGGTGATATGTCACTACAGGTACTTCCTCTCTGTCTCTATCAGGTGATATGTCACTACAGGTACTTCCTGTCTGTCTCTATCAGGTGATATGTCACTACAGGTACTTCCTGTCTGTCTCTATCAGGTGATATGTCACTACAGGTACTTCCTGTCTGTCTCTATCAGGTGATATGGTCACTACAGGTACTTCCTGTCTGTCTCTATCAGGTGATATGTCACTACAGGTACTTCCTGTCTGTCTCTATCAGGTGATATGTCACTACAGGTACTTCCTGTCTGTCTCTATCAGGTGATATGTCACTACAGGTACTTCCTGTCTGTCTCTATCAGGTGATATGTCACTACAGGTACTTCCTGTCTGTCTCTATCAGGTGATATGGTCACTACAGGTACTTCCTGTCTGTCTCTATCAGGTGATATGTCACTACAGGTACTTCCTGTCTGTCTCTATCAGGTGATATGTCACTACAGGTACTTCCTGTCTGTCTCTATCAGGTGATATGGTCACTACAGGTACTTCCTGTCTGTCTCTATCAGGTGATATGTCACTACAGGTACTTCCTGTCTGTCTCTATCAGGTGATATGGTCACTACAGGTACTTCCTGTCTGTCTCTATCAGGTGATATGTCACTACAGGTACTTCCTGTCTGTCTCTATCAGGTGATATGTCACTACAGGTACTTCCTTTCTGTCTCTATCAGGTGATATGGTCACTACAGGTACTTCCTGTCTGTCTCTATCAGGTGATATGTCACTACAGGTACTTCCTGTCTGTCTCTATCAGGTGATATGTCACTACAGGTACTTCCTGTCTGTCTCTATCAGGTGATATGTCACTACAGGTACTTCCTGTCTGTCTCTATCAGGTGATATGGTCACTACAGGTACTTCCTGTCTGTCTCTATCAGGTGATATGTCACTACAGGTACTTCCTGTCTGTCTCTATCAGGTGATATGTCACTACAGGTACTTCCTGTCTGTCTCTATCAGGTGATATGTCACTACAGGTACTTCCTGTCTGTCTCTATCAGGTGATATGTCACTACAGGTACTTCCTGTCTGTCTCTATCAGGTGATATGTCACTACAGGTACTTCCTGTCTGTCTCTATCAGGTGATATGTCACTACAGGTACTTCCTGTCTGTCTCTATCAGGTGATATGTCACTACAGGTACTTCCTGTCTGTCTCTATCAGGTGATATGTCACTACAGGTACTTCCTGTCTGTCTCTATCAGGTGATATGTCACTACAGGTACTTCCTGTCTGTCTCTATCAGGTGATATGTCACTACAGGTACTTCCTGTCTGTCTCTATCAGGTGATATGTCACTACAGGTACTTCCTGTCTGTCTCTATCAGGTGATATGTCACTACAGGTACTTCCTGTCTGTCTCTATCAGGTGATATGGTCACTACAGGTACTTCCTGTCTGTCTCTATCAGGTGATATGGTCACTACAGGTACTTCCTGTCTGTCTCTATCAGGTGATATGGTCACTACAGGTACTTCCTGTCTGTCTCTATCAGGTGATATGTCACTACAGGTACTTCCTGTCTGTCTATCAGGTGATATGGTCACTACAGGTACTTCCTGTCTGTCTCTATCAGGTGATATGTCACTACAGGTACTTCCTGTCTGTCTCTATCAGGTGATATGGTCACTACAGGTACTTCCTGTCTGTCTCTATCAGGTGATATGTCACTACAGGTACTTCCTGTCTGTCTCTATCAGGTGATATGTCACTACAGGTACTTCCTGTCTGTCTCTATCAGGTGATATGGTCACTACAGGTACTTCCTGTCTGTCTCTATCAGGTGATATGTCACTACAGGTACTTCCTGTCTGTCTCTATCAGGTGATATGGTCACTACAGGTACTTCCTGTCTGTCTCTATCAGGTGATATGTCACTACAGGTACTTCCTGTCTGTCTCTATCAGGTGATATGTCACTACAGGTACTTCCTGTCTGTCTCTATCAGGTGATATGGTCACTACAGGTACTTCCTGTCTGTCTCTATCAGGTGATATGTCACTACAGGTACTTCCTGTCTGTCTCTATCAGGTGATATGTCACTACAGGTACTTCCTGTCTGTCTCTATCAGGTGATATGTCACTACAGGTACTTCCTGTCTGTCTCTATCAGGTGATATGTCACTACAGGTACTTCCTGTCTGTCTCTATCAGGTGATATGTCACTACAGGTACTTCCTGTCTGTCTCTATCAGGTGATATGGTCACTACAGGTACTTCCTGTCTGTCTCTATCAGGTGATATGTCACTACAGGTACTTCCTGTCTGTCTCTATCAGGTGATATGGTCACTACAGGTACTTCCTGTCTGTCTCTATCAGGTGATATGTCACTACAGGTACTTCCTGTCTGTCTCTATCAGGTGATATGGTCACTACAGGTACTTCCTGTCTGTCTCTATCAGGTGATATGGTCACTACAGGTACTTCCTGTCTGTCTCTATCAGGTGATATGTCACTACAGGTACTTCCTGTCTGTCTCTATCAGGTGATATGTCACTACAGGTACTTCCTGTCTGTCTCTATCAGGTGATATGTCACTACAGGTACTTCCTGTCTGTCTCTATCAGGTGATATGTCACTACAGGTACTTCCTGTCTGTCTCTATCAGGTGATATGGTCACTACAGGTACTTCCTGTCTGTCTCTATCAGGTGATATGTCACTACAGGTACTTCCTGTCTGTCTCTATCAGGTGATATGTCACTACAGGTACTTCCTGTCTGTCTCTATCAGGTGATATGGTCACTACAGGTACTTCCTGTCTGTCTCTATCAGGTGATATGGTCACTACAGGTACTTCCTGTCTGTCTCTATCAGGTGATATGGTCACTACAGGTACTTCCTGTCTGTCTCTATCAGGTGATATGGTCACTACAGGTACTTCCTGTCTGTCTCTATCAGGTGATATGGTCACTACAGGTACTTCCTGTCTGTCTCTATCAGGTGATATGTCACTACAGGTACTTCCTGTCTGTCTCTATCAGGTGATATGTCACTACAGGTACTTCCTGTCTGTCTCTATCAGGTGATATGTCACTACAGGTACTTCCTGTCTGTCTCTATCAGGTGATATGGTCACTACAGGTACTTCCTGTCTGTCTCTATCAGGTGATATGGTCACTACAGGTACTTCCTGTCTGTCTCTATCAGGTGATATGGTCACTACAGGTACTTCCTGTCTGTCTCTATCAGGTGATATGTCACTACAGGTACTTCCTGTCTGTCTCTATCAGGTGATATGGTCACTACAGGTACTTCCTGTCTGTCTATCAGGTGATATGTCACTACAGGTACTTCCTGTCTGTCTATCAGGTGATATGTCACTACAGGTACTTCCTGTCTGTCTCTATCAGGTGATATGGTCTCTACAGGTACTTCCAGTCTGTCTCTATCAGGTGATATGTCACTACAGGTACTTCCTGTCTGTCTCTATCAGGTGATATGTCACTACAGGTACTTCCTGTCTGTCTCTATCAGGTGATATGTCACTACAGGTACTTACTCTCTGTCTCTATCAGGTGATATGTCACTACAGGTACTTCCTGTCTGTCTCTATCAGGTGATATGGTCACTGTAGGTACTTCCTGTCTGTCTCTATCAGGTGATATGCACTACAGGTACTTCCTGTCTGTCTCTATCAGGTGATATGGTCACTACAGGTACTTCCTGTCTGTCTCTGTCAGGTGATATGGTCACTACAGGTACTTCCTGTCTGTCTCTATCAGGTGATATGTCACTACAGGTACTTCCTGTCTGTCTCTGTCAGGTGATATGGTCACTACAGGTACTTCCTGTCTGTCTCTATCAGGTGATATGGTCACTACAGGTACTTCCTGTCTGTCTCTATCAGGTGATATGGTCACTACAGGTACTTCCTGTCTGTCTCTATCAGGTGATATGTCACTACAGGTACTTCCTGTCTGTCTCTATCAGGTGATATGTCACTACAGGTACTTCCTGTCTGTCTCTATCAGGTGATATGTCACTACAGGTACTTACTCTCTGTCTCTATCAGGTGATATGTCACTACAGGTACTTCCTGTCTGTCTCTATCAGGTGATATGTCACTACAGGTACTTCCTGTCTGTCTCTATCAGGTGATATGGTCACTACAGGTACTTCCTGTCTGTCTCTGTCAGGTGATATGGTCACTACAGGTACTTCCTGTCTGTCTCTATCAGGTGATATGGTCCACTAGGTACTTCCTGTCTGTCTCTATCAGTGATTGGTCACTACAGGTACTTCCTGTCTGTCTCTATCAGGTGATATGTCACTACAGGTACTTCCTGTCTGTCTCTATCAGGTGATATGTCACTACAGGTACTTCCTGTCTGTCTCTATCAGGTGATATGTCACTACAGGTACTTCCTGTCTGTCTCTATCAGGTGATATGTCACTACAGGTACTTCCTGTCTGTCTCTATCAGGTGATATGTCACTACAGGTACTTCCTGTCTGTCTCTATCAGGTGATATGTCACTACAGGTACTTCCTGTCTGTCTCTATCAGGTGATATGGTCACTACAGGTACTTCCTGTCTGTCTCTATCAGGTGATATGTCACTACAGGTACTTCCTGTCTGTCTCTATCAGGTGATATGTCTCTACAGGTACTTCCTGTCTGTCTCTATCAGGTGATATGTCACTACAGGTACTTCCTGTCTGTCTCTATCAGGTGATATGGTCACTGGTACTTCCTGTCTGTCTCTATCAGGTGATATGGTCACTACAGGTACTTCCTGTCTGTCTCTATGGTGATATGTCAACAGGTACTTCCTGTCTGTCTCTATCAGGTGATATGTCACTACAGGTACTTCCTGTCTGTCTCTATCAGGTGATATGTCACTACAGGTACTTACTCTCTGCAGCGCTGAAGTATTCAGGGTTGACTGATGCATACAGAACTCCATTCCCCAGTCTGTCACTGTTCCTGTAGACACACACACACACACACACACACACACACACACACACACACACACACACACACACACACACACACACACACACACACACACACACACACACACACACACACACACACACACACACACAGAGTTAAACACACACCCTATTCCCCATATGCACTGCTCTGTGGGCCCTGGTCTAAAGTAGTGATTTATATAGGGAACAGGGTGCCATAGGGCTCTGGTCTAAAGTAGTGATTTATATAGGGCCCTGGTCTAAAGTAGTGATTTATATAGGGAACAGGGTGCCATAGGGCTCTGGTCTAAAGTAGTGATTTATATAGGGCCCTGGTCTAAAGTAGTGATTTATATAGGGCCCTGGTCTAAAGTAGTGATTTATATAGGGCCCTGGTCTAAAGTAGTGATTTATATAGGGCCCTGGTCTAAAGTAGTGATTTATATAGGGAACAGGGTGCCATAGGGGTCTGGTCTAAAGTAGTGTATTATATAGGGCTCTGGTCTAAAGTAGTGATTTATATAGGGAACAGGGTGCCATAGGGCTCTGGTCTAAAGTAGTGATTTATATAGGGAACAGGGTGCCATAGGGGTCTGGTCTAAAGTAGTGATTTATATAGGGCCCTGGTCTAAAGTAGTGATTTATATAGGGCCCTGGTCTAAAGTAGTGATTTATATAGGGCCCTGGTCTAAAGTAGTGTACTATGTAGGGAATAGGGTGCCATAGGGCTCTGGTCTAAAGTAGTGATTTATATAGGGCCCTGGTCTAAAGTAGTGTACTATGTAGGGAATAGGGTGCCATAGGGCTCTGGTCTAAAGTAGTGATTTATATAGGGCCCTGGTCTAAAGTAGTGTACTATGTAGGGAACAGGGTGCCATAGGGCTCTGGTCTAAAGTAGTGCACTATATAGGGAATAGGGTGTAATATGGCTCTGGTCTAAAGTAGTGTACTATATAGGGAATAGGGTCCCATAGGGCTCTGGTCTAAAGTAGTGCACTATATAGGGAATAGGTGCCATAGGGCTCTGGTCTAAAGTAGTGCACTATATAGGGAATAGGTGCCATAGGGCTCTGGTCTAAAGTAGTGTACTATATAGGGAATAGGGTGCCATAGGGCTCTGGTCTAAAGTAGTGATTTATATAGGGAATAGGGTGCCATAGGGCTCTGGTCTAAAGTAGTGATTTATATAGGGCCCTGGTCTAAAGTAGTGTACTATGTAGGGAACAGGGTGCCATAGGGCTCTGGTCTAAAGTAGTGCACTATATAGGGAATAGGGTGTAATATGGCTCTGGTCTAAAGTAGTGTACTATATAGGGAATAGGGTCCCATAGGGCTCTGGTCTAAAGTAGTGATTTATCTAGGGAATAGGGTGCCAGAAGTCTCTGTTCTTAAGTAGTGCACTATATAATGACAGCTCACCTCTCACTACCTAGAGACAGCCTGTCATTTAGTAAAGAACCTTCCAGACAGACACACAGACACTCAGACTTACTTCTTCCTGTTGATGATGGTGAACGTGACCAGGAGACAGATGATCAGGACTGCTACCATGGGAACAAAGATCATGATGTAGAGAGAGTTCTCATAACCTGTTGGACCAGGAGAGACCCATTAAACACACACTGGTGTTAACTAACCTGGTTTACCCATTAAACACACACTGGTGTTAACTAACCTGGTTTACCCATTAAACACACACTGGTGTTAACTAACCTGGTTTACCCATTAAACACACACTGGTGTTAACTAACCTGGTTTACCCATTAAACACACACTGGTGTTAACTAACCTGGTTTACCCATTAAACACACACTGGTGTTAACTAACCTGGTTTACCCATTAAACACACACTGGTGTTAACTAACCTGGTTTACCCATTAAACACACACTGGTGTTAACTAACCTGGTTTACCCATTAAACACACCCTGGTGTTAACTAACCTGGTTTACCCATTAAACACACACTGGTGTTAACTAACCTGGTTTACCCATTAAACACACACTGGTGTTAACTAACCTGGTTTACCCATTAAACACACACTGGTGTTAACTAACCTGGTTTACCCATTAAACACACACTGGTGTTAACTAACCTGGTTTACCCATTAAACACACACTGGTGTTAACTAACCTGGTTTACCCATTAAACACACCCTGGTGTTAACTAACCTGGTTTACCCATTAAACACACACTGGTGTTAACTAACCTGGTTTACCCATTAAACACACACTGGTGTTAACTAACCTGGTTTACCCATTAAACACACACTGGTGTTAACTAACTAACATGTGATAAGGTATTATATACACACTGGTGTTAACTAACATGTGATAAGGTATTATATACACACTGGTGTTAACTAACATGTGATAAGGTATTATATACACACTGATGTTAACTAACATGTGATAAGGTATTATATACACACTGGTGTTAACTAACATGTGATAAGGTATTATATACACACTGGTGTTAACTAACTAACTAACTAACATGTGATAAGGTATTATATACACACTGGTGTTAACTAACATGTGATAAGGTATTATATACACACTGGTGTTAACTAACATGTGATAAGGTATTATATACACACTGGTGTTAACTAACTAACTAACATGTGATAAGGTATTATATACACACTGGTATTAACTAACATGTGATAAGGTATTATATACACACTGGTATTAACTAACATGTGATAAGGTATTATATACACACTGGTGTTAACTAACTAACTAACATGTGATAAGGTATTATATACACACTGGTGTTAACTAACTAACATGTGATAAGGTATTATATACACACTGGTGTTAACTAACATGTGATAAGGTATTATATACACACTGGTGTTAACTAACTAACTAACTAACATGTGATAAGGTATTATATACACACTGGTGTTAACTAACATGTGATAAGGTATTATATACACACTGGTGTTAACTAACTAACTAACTAACATGTGATAAGGTATTATATACACACTGGTGTTAACTAACATGTGATAAGGTATTATATACACACTGGTGTTAACTAACATGTGATAAGGTATTATATACACACTGGTGTTAACTAACTAACTAACTAACATGTGATAAGGTATTATATACACACTGGTGTTAACTAACATGTGATAAGGTATTATATACACACTGGTGTTAACTAACTAACTAACTAACATGTGATAAGGTATTATATACACACTGGTGTTAACTAACATGTGATAAGGTATTATATACACACTGGTGTTAACTAACTAACTAACTAACATGTGATAAGGTATTATATACACACTGGTGTTAACTAACTAACATGTGATAAGGTATTATATACACACTGGTGTTAACTAACTAACATGTGATAAGGTATTATATACACACTGGTGTTAACTAACTAACTAACTAACATGTGATAAGGTATTATATACACACTGGTGTTAACTAACATGTGATAAGGTATTATATACACACTGGTGTTAACTAACTAACATGTGATAAGGTATTATATACACACTGGTGTTAACTAACATGTGATAAGGTATTATATACACACTGGTGTTAACTAACTAACTAACTAACATGTGATAAGGTATTATATACACACTGGTGTTAACTAACATGTGATAAGGTATTATATACACACTGGTGTTAACTAACATGTGATAAGGTATTATATACACACTGGTATTAACTAACATGTGATAAGGTATTATATACACACTGGTGTTAACTAACTAACTAACTAACATGTGATAAGGTATTATATACACACTGGTGTTAACTAACATGTGATAAGGTATTATATACACACTGGTGTTAACTAGCATGTGATAAGGTATTATATACACACTGGTATTAACTAACATGTGATAAGGTATTATATACACACTGGTGTTAACTAACTAACTAACTAACATGTGATAAGGTATTATATACACACTGATATTAACTAACGTGATAAGGTATTATATACACACTGATGTTAACTAACATGTGATAAGGTATTATATACACACTGGTATTAACTAACGTGATAAGGTATTATATACACACTGGTATTAACTAACATGTGATAAGGTATTATATACACACTGATGTTAACTAACATGTGATAAGGTATTACATACACACTGGTGTTAACTAACTAACTAACATGTGATAAGGTATTATATACACACTGGTGTTAACTAACTAACTAACATGTGATAAGGTATTATATACACACTGGTGTTAACTAACTAACTAACTAACATGTGATAAGGTATTATATACACACTGGTGTTAACTAACTAACATGTGATAAGGTATTATATACACACGGGTGTTAACTAACTAACTAACATGTGATAAGGTATTATATACACACTGATATTAACTAACGTGATAAGGTATTATATACACACGGGTGTTAACTAACTAACTAACATGTGATAAGGTATTATATACACACAGGTGTTAACTAACTAACTAACATGTGATAAGGTATTATATACACACTGATATTAACTAACATGTGATAAGGTATTATATACACACTGGTGTTAACTAACATGTGATAAGGTATTATATACACACTGGTGTTAACTAACTAACTAACATGTGATAAGGTATTATATACACACTGGTATTAACTAACATGTGATAAGGTATTATATACACACTGGTGTTAACTAACATGTGATAAGGTATTATATACACACTGGTGTTAACTAACATGTGATAAGGTATTATATACACACTGGTATTAACTAACATGTGATAAGGTATTATATACACACTGGTGTTAACTAACTAACTAACTAACTAACATGTGATAAGGTATTATATACACACTGGTATTAACTAACATGTGATAAGGTATTATATACACACTGGTATTAACTAACATGTGATAAGGTATTATATACACACTGGTGTTAACTAACATGTGATAAGGTATTATATACACACTGGTATTAACTAACATGTGATAAGGTATTATATACACACTGGTATTAACTAACATGTGATAAGGTATTATATACACACTGGTGTTAACTAACTAACTAACTAACATGTGATAAGGTATTATATACACACTGGTGTTAACTAACATGTGATAAGGTATTATATACACACTGGTGTTAACTAACATGTGATAAGGTATTATATACACACTGGTGTTAACTAACTAACTAACTAACATGTGATAAGGTATTATATACACACTGGTGTTAACTAACATGTGATAAGGTATTATATACACACTGGTGTTAACTAACTAACTAACATGTGATAAGGTATTATATACACACTGGTGTTAACTAACATGTGATAAGGTATTATATACACACTGGTGTTAACTAACATGTGATAAGGTATTATATACACACTGGTATTAACTAACGTGATAAGGTATTATATACACACTGGTGTTAACTAACTAACTAACTAACATGTGATAAGGTATTATATACACACTGGTGTTAACTAACATGTGATAAGGTATTATATACACACTGGTGTTAACTAACTAACATGTGATAAGGTATTATATACACACTGGTATTAACTAACGTGATAAGGTATTATATACACACTGGTGTTAACTAACATGTGATAAGGTATTATATACACACTGGTATTAACTAACGTGATAAGGTATTATATACACACTGGTGTTAACTAACTAACTAACTAACATGTGATAAGGTATTATATACACACTGGTATTAACTAACATGTGATAAGGTATTATATACACACTGGTGTTAACTAACTAACTAACTAACATGTGATAAGGTATTATATACACACTGGTGTTAACTAACTAACTAACTAACATGTGATAAGGTATTATATACACACTGGTGTTAACTAACATGTGATAAGGTATTATATACACACTGGTGTTAACTAACTAACTAACATGTGATAAGGTATTATATACACACTGGTGTTAACTAACATGTGATAAGGTATTATATACACACTGGTGTTAACTAACATGTGATAAGGTATTATATACACACTGGTGTTAACTAACATGTGATAAGGTATTATATACACACTGGTATTAACTAACATGTGATAAGGTATTATATACACACTGGTATTAACTAACGTGATAAGGTATTATATACACACTGGTGTTAACTAACTAACTAACTAACATGTGATAAGGTATTATATACACACTGGTATTAACTAACGTGATAAGGTATTATATACACACTGGTGTTAACTAACTAACTAACTAACGTGATAAGGTATTATATACACACTGGTGTTAACTAACATGTGATAAGGTATTATATACACACTGGTGTTAACTAACATGTGATAAGGTATTATATACACACTGGTGTTAACTAACATGTGATAAGGTATTATATACACACTGGTGTTAACTAACTAACATGTGATAAGGTATTATATACACACTGGTATTAACTAACATGTGATAAGGTATTATATACACACTGGTGTTAACTAACTAACATGTGATAAGGTATTATATACACACTGGTGTTAACTAACATGTGATAAGGTATTATATACACACTGGTGTTAACTAATTAACACGTGATAAGGTATTACATACACACTGGTATTAACTAACATGTGATAAGGTATTATATACACACTGGTGTTAACTAATTAACACGTGATAAGGTATTATATACACACTGGTGTTAACTAACTAACTAACATGTGATAAGGTATTATATACACACTGGTGTTAACTAACATGTGATAAGGTATTATATACACACTGATATTAACTAACGTGATAAGGTATTATATACACACTGGTATTAACTAACTAACATGTGATAAGGTATTATATACACACTGGTGTTAACTAACTAACAACATGTGATAAGGTATTATATACACACTGGTGTTAACTAACTAACTAACATGTGATAAGGTATTATATACACACTGGTATTAACTAACTAACTAACATGTGATAAGGTATTATATACAGACTGGTGTTAACTAACTAACTAACATGTGATAAGGTATTATATACACACTGGTGTTAACTAACTAACATGTGATAAGGTATTATATACACACTGGTGTTAACTAACTAACTAACATGTGATAAGGTATTATATACACACTGATATTAACTAACGTGACTAAGTGATAAGTATTATATACACACTGTTAACTAACTAACTAACATGTGATAAGGTATTATATACACACAGGTGTTAACTAACTAACTAACATGTGATAAGGTATTATATACACACTGGTGTTAACTAACTAACTAACATGTGATAAGGTATTATATACACACTGGTGTTAACTAACATGTGATAAGGTATTATATACACACTGATATTAACTAACGTGATAAGGTATTATATACACACTGGTGTTAACTAACTAACTAACATGTGATAAGGTATTATATACACACTGGTGTTAACTAACATGTGATAAGGTATTATATACACACGGGTGTTAACTAACTAACTAACATGTGATAAGGTATTATATACACACTGGTATTAACTAACATGTGATAAGGTATTATATACACACTGGTGTTAACTAACATGTGATAAGGTATTATATACACACTGGTGTTAACTAACTAACTAACATGTGATAAAGTATTATATACACACTGGTGTTAACTAACATGTGATAAGGTATTATATACACACTGGTATTAACTAACTAACTAACATGTGATAAGGTATTATATACACACGGGTGTTAACTAACTAACTAACATGTGATAAGGTATTATATACACACGGGTGTTAACTAACTAACTAACATGTGATAAGGTATTATATACACACTGGTATTAACTAACATGTGATAAGGTATTATATACACACTGGTGTTAACTAACATGTGATAAGGTATTATATACACACTGGTGTTAACTAACGTGTGATAAGGTATTATATACACACTGGTGTTAACTACCTAACTAACTAACATGTGATAAGGTATTATATACACACGGGTGTTAACTAACATGTGATAAGGTATTATATACACACTGTTGTTAACTAACTAACTAACATGTGATAAGGTATTATATACACACTGGTATTAACTAACTAACATGTGATGAGGTATTATATACACACTGGTATTAACTAACATGTGATAAGGTATTATATACACACTGGTGTTAACTAACATGTGATAAGGTATTATATACACACTGGTATTAACTAACTAACTAACATGTGATGAGGTATTATATACACACTGATATTAACTAACATGTGATAAGGTATTATATACACACTGGTGTTAACTAACTAACTAACTAACATGTGATGAGGTATTATATACACACTGATATTAACTAACATGTGATAAGGTATTATATACACACTGGTGTTAACTAACATGTGATAAGGTATTATATACACACTGGTGTTAACTAACTAACTAACTAACTAACATGTGATAAGGTATTATATACACACTGGTATTAACTAACACGTGATAAGGTATTATATACACACTGGTGTTAACTAACTAACTAACATGTGATAAGGTATTATATACACACTGATATTAACTAACGTGATAAGGTATTATATACACACTGATGTTAACTAACATGTGATAAGGTATTATATACACACTGGTGTTAACTAACATGTGATAAGGTATTATATACACACTGGTATTAACTAACGTGATAAGGTATTATATACACACTGATATTAACTAACGTGATAAGGTATTATATACACACTGGTGTTAACTAACATGTGATAAGGTATTATATACACACTGGTGTTAACTAACTAACTAACATGTGATAAGGTATTATATACACACTGGTGTTAACTAACATGTGATAAGGTATTATATACACACTGGTGTTAACTAACTAACTAACATGTGATAAGGTATTATATACACACTGGTGTTAACTAACTAACACGTGATAAGGTATTATATACACACTGGTGTTAACTAACTAACATGTGATAAGGTATTATATACACACTGGTATTAACTAACGTGATAAGGTATTATATACACACTGGTGTTAACTAACTAACTAACATGTGATAAGGTATTATATACACACTGGTATTAACTAACATGTGATAAGGTATTATATACACACTGGTGTTAACTAACATGTGATAAGGTATTATATACACACTGGTATTAACTAACTAACTAACATGTGATAAGGTATTATATACACACTGGTGTTAACTAACATGTGATAAGGTATTATATACACACTGGTATTAACTAACTAACTAACATGTGATAAGGTATTATATACACACTGGTATTAACTAACGTGATAAGGTATTATATACACACTGGTGTTAACTAACATGTGATAAGGTATTATATACACACTGGTGTTAACTAACATGTGATAAGGTATTATATACACACTGGTGTTAACTAACTAACTAACATGTGATAAGGTATTATATACACACTGATATTAACTAACATGTGATAAGGTATTATATACACACTGGTGTTAACTAACACTAACATGTGATAAGGTATTATATACACACTGGTATTAACTAACTAACTAACATGTGATAAGGTATTATATACACACTGATATTAACTAACATGTGATAAGGTATTATATACACACTGGTGTTAACTAACATGTGATAAGGTATTATATACACACTGGTATTAACTAACGTGATAAGGTATTATATACACACTGGTATTAACTAACGTGATAAGGTATTATATACACACTGGTATTAACTAACGTGATAAGGTATTATATACACACTGGTGTTAACTAACATGTGATAAGGTATTATATACACACTGGTGTTAACTAACTAACTAACATGTGATAAGGTATTATATACACACTGGTGTTAACTAACATGTGATAATAAGGTATTATATACACACTGGTGTTAACTAACTAACTAACATGTGATAAGGTATTATATACACACTGGTGTTAACTAACTAACACGTGATAAGGTATTATATACACACTGGTGTTAACTAACTAACTAACATGTGATAAGGTATTATATACACACTGGTGTTAACTAACTAACTAACTAACATGTGATAAGGTATTATATACACACTGGTATTAACTAACATGTGATAAGGTATTATATACACACTGGTGTTAACTAACTAACTAACTAACATGTGATAAGGTATTATATACACACTGGTGTTAACTAACATGTGATAAGGTATTATATACACACTGGTATTAACTAACATGTGATAAGGTATTATATACACACTGGTATTAACTAACATGTGATAAGGTATTATATACACACTGGTGTTAACTAACATGTGATAAGGTATTATATACACACTGGTATTAACTAACATGTGATAAGGTATTATATACACACTGGTGTTAACTAACATGTGATAAGGTATTATATACACACTGGTGTTAACTAACATGTGATAAGGTATTATATACACACTGGTATTAACTAACATGTGATAAGGTATTATATACACACTGGTGTTAACTAACATGTGATAAGGTATTATATACACACTGGTATTAACTAACATGTGATAAGGTATTATATACACACTGGTATTAACTAACATGTGATAAGGTATTATATACACACTGGTGTTAACTAACATGTGATAAGGTATTATATACACACTGGTATTAACTAACATGTGATAAGGTATTATATACACACTGGTATTAACTAACATGTGATAAGGTATTATATACACACTGGTATTAACTAACATGTGATGAGGTATTATATACACACTGGTGTTAACTAACATGTGATAAGGTATTATATACACACTGGTGTTAACTAACATGTGATAAGGTATTATATACACACTGGTATTAACTAACATGTGATAAGGTATTATATACACACTGGTGTTAACTAACATGTGATGAGGTATTATATACACACTGGTGTTAACTAACATGTGATAAGGTATTATATACACACTGGTATTAACTAACATGTGATGAGGTATTATATACACACTGGTGTTAACTAACTAACTAACATGTGATGAGGTATTATATACACACTGGTATTAACTAACATGTGATAAGGTATTATATACACACTGGTATTAACTAACATGTGATGAGGTATTATATACACACTGGTGTTAACTAACTAACATGTGATAAGGTATTATATACACACTGGTGTTAACTAACTAACTAACATGTGATAAGGTATTATATACAGACTGGTGTTAACTAACTAACATGTGATAAGGTATTATATACACACTGGAATTAACTATCATGATAAGGTATTATATACACACTGGTATTAACTAACGTGATAAGGTATTATATACACACTGGTGTTAACTAACTAACATGTGATAAGGTATTATATACACACTGATATTAACTAACGTGATAAGGTATTATATACACACTGGTGTTAACTAACATGTGATAAGGTATTATATACACACTGGTATTAACTAACGTGATAAGGTATTATATACACACTGGTGTTAACTAACATGTGATAAGGTATTATATACACACTGGTGTTAACTAACATGTGATAAGGTATTATATACACACTGATATTAACTAACGTGATAAGGTATTATATACACACTGGTGTTAACTAACTAACTAACATGTGATAAGGTATTATATACACACTGATATTAACTAACGTGATAAGGTATTATATACACACTGGTGTTAACTAACTAACTAACATGTGATAAGGTATTATATACACACTGATATTAACTAACGTGATAAGGTATTATATACACACTGGTGTTAACTAACATGTGATAAGGTATTATATACACACTGGTATTAACTAACGTGATAAGGTATTATATACACACTGATATTAACTAACGTGATAAGGTATTATATACACACTGGTATTAACTAACATGTGATAAGGTATTATATACACACTGGTATTAACTAACATGTGATAAGGTATTATATACACACTGGTGTTAACTAACGTGATAAGGTATTATATACACACTGGTGTTAACTAACATGTGATAAGGTATTATATACACACTGATATTAACTAACGTGATAAGGTATTCCTGTTGTATGACAGTGAATTCCCCCATGAGAGACGTAGTTATGTAGTGTTGAATAGTGGGTGATGATGAGATCTTACGTTGGGCCTGTACCACGTAGAAGGAGATGGGTTCAGTCCAGGATCCGTTGCCAGCCAGGGAGGTGGCTCTGACCCGGGCAGAGTAGTTACCAGGTCCAAGGTTACTGAGCCTGGCACCATGCTGCTCTCGATACAGCTGGCGAGACACACACTCATGCTTCTCTGACTGGACAGACAAGAGAAACACGCTGTTAAGACTCCTGCTTCAACCACACGGCTGCAGGCCGTTAGCTACCTCTCCACTGAGCAGCTGTCCTGCATCACACCAACATTACTGGGTTACCACTGGGTTACCACTGGGTTACCACTGGGTTACCACTGGGTTACCACTGGGTTACCACTGGGTTACCCCCCCCCATACAATGTCAACGATCAGTCATCATCCTCACCACCAACATTACTGGGTTACCCCCCCCCCCACAATGTCAACGATCAGTCATCATCCTCACCACCAACATTACTGGGTCACCCCCCCCATACAATGTCAACGATCAGTCATCATCCTCACCACCAACATTACTGGGTTACCCCCATACAATGTCAACCAACATCAGTCATCATCCTCACCACCAACATTACTGGGTTACCCCCCCCCCCCATACAATGTCAACGATCAGTCATCATCCTCACCACCAACATTACTGGGTTACCCCCATACAATGTCAACGATCAGTCATCATCCTCACCACCAACATTACTGGGTTACCCCCCATACAATGTCAACGATCAGTCATCATCCTCACCACCAACATTACTGGGTTACCCCCCCCCCCATACAATGTCAACGATCAGTCATCATCCTCACCACCAACATTACTGGGTTACCCCCCATACAATGTCAACGATCAGTCATCATCCTCACCACCAACATTACTGGGTTACCCCCCATACAATGTCAACAATCAGTCATCATCCTCACCACCAACATTACTGGGTTACCCCCCATACAATGTCAACGATCAGTCATCATCCTCACCACCAACATTACTGGGTTACCCCCCATACAATGTCAACGATCAGTCATCATCCTCACCACCAACATTACTGGGTTACCCCCCCATACAATGTCAACGATCAGTCATCATCCTCACCACCAACATTACTGGGTTACCCCCCATACAATGTCAACGATCAGTCATCATCCTCACCACCAACATTACTGGGTTACCCCCATACAATGTCAACGATCAGTCATCATCCTCACCACCAACATTACTGGGTTACCCCCATACAATGTCAACGATCAGTCATCATCCTCACCACCAACATTACTGGGTTACCCCCCATACAATGTCAACGATCAGTCATCATCCTCACCACCAACATTACTGGGTTACCCCCATTACAATGTCAACGATCATCATCATCCTCACCACCAACATTACTGGGTTACCCCCATTACAATGTCAACGACAGATCAGTCATCATCCTCACCACCAACATTACTGGGTTACCCCCCATACAATGTCAACGATCAGTCATCATCCTCACCACCAACATTACTGGGTTACCCCCCCATACAATGTCAATCAGTCATCAGTCATCATCCTCACCACCAACATTACTGGGTTACCCCCATACAATGTCAACGATCAGTCATCATCCTCACCACCAACATTACCAACATTACTGGGTTACCCCCCCATACAATGTCAACGATCAGTCATCATCCTCACCACCAACATTACTGGGTTACCCCCATACAATGTCAACGATCAGTCATCATCCTCACCACCAACATTACTGGGTTACCCCCCATACAATGTCAACGATCAGTCATCATCCTCACCACCAACATTACTGGGTTACCCCCCATTACAATGTCAACGATCAGTCATCATCCTCACCACCAACATTACTGGGTTACCCCCATACAATGTCAACGATCAGTCATCATCCTCACCACCAACATTACTGGGTTACCCCCATACAATGTCAACGATCAGTCATCATCCTCACCACCAACATTACTGGGTTACCCCCCATACAATGTCAACGATCAGTCATCATCCTCACCACCAACATTATATTATTGTCAACGATTCATCATATTTATTATATTAACATTACTGGGTTACCCCCCATACAATGTCAACGATCAGTCATCATCCTCACCACCAACATTACTGGGTTACCCCCCCATCAATGTCCACCAGTCATCATCCTCACCACCAACATTACTGGGTTACCCCCCATACAATGTCAACGATCAGTCATCATCCTCACCACCAACATTACTGGGTTACCCCCCCATACAATGTCAACGATCAGTCATCATCCTCACCACCAACATTACTGGGTTACCCCCCCCATACAATGTCAACGATCAGTCATCATCCTCACCACCAACATTACAATGTCAGGTTCATCCCCCCATTACTGGGTTTACAATGTCAACGATCAGTCATCATCCTCACCACCAACATTACTGGGTTACCCCCCATACAATGTCAACGATCAGTCATCATCCTCACCACCAACATTACTGGGTTACCCCCCCCCATACAATGTCAACGATCAGTCATCATCCTCACCACCAACATTACTGGGTTACCCCCCCATACAATGTCAACGATCAGTCATCATCCTCACCACCAACATTACTGGGTTACCCCCCATACAATGTCAACGATCAGTCATCATCCTCACCACCAACATTACTGGGTTACCCCCCCATACAATGTCAACGATCAGTCATCATCCTCACCACCAACATTACTGGGTTACCCCCCCCCCATACAATGTCAACGATCAGTCATCATCCTCACCACCAACATTACTGGGTTACCCCCATACAATGTCAACGATCAGTCATCATCCTCACCACCAACATTACTGGGTTACCCCCATACAATGTCAACGATCAGTCATCATCCTCACCACCAACATTCACCACTGGGTTACCCCCCCATACAATGTCAACGATCAGTCATCATCCTCACCACCAACATTACTGGGTTACCCCCCATACAATGTCAACGATCAGTCATCATCCTCACCACCAACATTACTGGGTTACCCCCATACAATGTCAACGATCAGTCATCATCCTCACCACCAACATTACTGGGTTACCCCCATACAATGTCAACGATCAGTCATCATCCTCACCACCAACATTACTGGGTTACCCCCATACAATGTCAACGATCAGTCATCATCCTCACCACCAACATTACTGGGTTACCCCCATACAATGTCAACGATCAGTCATCATCCTCACCACCAACATTACTGGGTTACCCCCCATACAATGTCAACGATCAGTCATCATCCTCACCACCAACATTACTGGGTTACCCCCCATACAATGTCAACGATCAGTCATCATCCTCACCACCAACATTACTGGGTTACCCCCCATACAATGTCAACGATCAGTCATCATCCTCACCACCAACATTACTGGGTTACCCCCATTACAATGTCAACGATCAGTCATCATCCTCACCACCAACATTACTGGGTCATCATCCTCACCACCAACATTACCCCCCTCATTACAATGTCAACGATCAGTCATCATCCTCACCACCAACATTACTGGGTTACCCCCCATACAATGTCAACGATCAGTCATCATCCTCACCACCAACATTACTGGGTTACCCCCCATACAATGTCAACGATCAGTCATCATCCTCACCACCAACATTACTGGGTTACCCCCCCATACAATGTCAACGATCAGTCATCATCCTCACCACCAACATTACTGGGTTACCCCCCATACAATGTCAACGATCAGTCATCATCCTCACCACCAACATTACTGGGTTACCCCCCATACAATGTCAACGATCAGTCATCATCCTCACCACCAACATTACTGGGTTACCCCCATACAATGTCAACGATCAGTCATCATCCTCACCACCAACATTACTGGGTTACCCCCCATACAATGTCAACGATCAGTCATCATCCTCACCACCAACATTACTGGGTTACCCCCATACAATGTCAACGATCAGTCATCATCCTCACCACCAACATTACTGGGTTACCCCCATACAATGTCAACGATCAGTCATCATCCTCACCACCAACATTACTGGGTTACCCCCCATACAATGTCAACGATCAGTCATCATCCTCACCACCAACATTACTGGGTTACCCCCATACAATGTCAACGATCAGTCATCATCCTCACCACCAACATTACTGGGTTACCCCCCCCATACAATGTCAACGATCAGTCATCATCCTCACCACCAACATTACTGGGTTACCCCCCATACAATGTCAACGATCAGTCATCATCCTCACCACCAACATTGCTGGGTTACCCCCCATACAATGTCAACGATCAGTCATCATCCTCACCACCAACATTACTGGGTTACCCCCCATACAATGTCAACGATCAGTCATCATCCTCACCACCAACATTACTGGGTTACCCCCATACAATGTCAACGATCAGTCATCATCCTCACCACCAACATTACTGGGTTACCCCCCATTACAATGTCAACGATCAGTCATCATCCTCACCACCAACATTACTGGGTTACCCCCCCATACAATGTCAACGATCAGTCATCATCCTCACCACCAACATTACTGGGTTACCCCCCATACAATGTCAACGATCAGTCATCATCCTCACCACCAACATTACTGGGTTACCCCCCATACAATGTCAACGATCAGTCATCATCCTCACCACCAACATTACTGGGTTACCCCCCATACAATGTCAATCGATCAGTCATCATCATCTCACCACCAACATTACTGGGTTACCCCCCATACAATGTCAACGATCAGTCATCATCCTCACCACCAACATTACTGGGTTACCCCCCCATACAATGTCAACGATCAGTCATCATCCTCACCACCAACATTACTGGGTTACCCCCCATACAATGTCAACGATCAGTCATCATCCTCACCACCAACATTACTGGGTTACCCCCATACAATGTCAACGATCAGTCATCATCCTCACCACCAACATTACTGGGTTACCCCCCATACAATGTCAACGATCAGTCATCATCCTCACCACCAACATTACTGGGTTACCCCCCATACAATGTCAACGATCAGTCATCATCCTCACCACCAACATTACTGGGTTACCCCCCATACAATGTCAACGATCAGTCATCATCCTCACCACCAACATGGGTACTGTCATCATCCTCACCACCAACATTGCTTACCCCCCCCCATTACAATGTCAACGATCAGTCATCATCCTCACCACCAACATTACTGGGTTACCCCCATACAATGTCAACGATCAGTCATCATCCTCACCACCAACATTACTGGGTTACCCCCCATACAATGTCAACGATCAGTCATCATCCTCACCACCAACATTACTGGGTTACCCCCATACAATGTCAACGATCAGTCATCATCCTCACCACCACCATTACTGGGTTACCCCCCCCATACAATGTCAACGATCAGTCATCATCCTCACCACCAACATTACTGGGTTACCCCCCATTACAATGTCAACGATCAGTCATCATCCTCACCACCAACATTACTGGGTTACCCCCCCCATACAATGTCAACGATCAGTCATCATCCTCACCACCAACATTACTGGGTTACCCCCCCCCCCCATTACAATGTCAACGATCAGTCATCATCCTCACCACCAACATTACTGGGTTACCCCCCCATTACAATGTCAACGATCAGTCATCATCCTCACCACCAACATTACAATGTCAACGATTCATCATCCCCCATACAATGTTAACCCCCATCAATGTCATCATCATCCTCACCACCAACATTACTGGGTTACCCCCCATACAATGTCAACGATCAGTCATCATCCTCACCACCAACATTACTGGGTTACCCCCCCCCCATACAATGTCAACGATCAGTCATCATCCTCACCACCATTGAGGAAGGGAGCAGTGGAGAGATGTGTCTCTTACCTCAGTGCCCAGTCTGAACTTGATCTCATACATGAGGATGAGTGCGTTGGGGGACGAGGGTTCAGGCCAGCGGAGGAACACAGAATCATCCTCTCCAGTCCAGATCACTGGGCCTGGGATGTCATCCGCCTTCTCTGTTGGTACGAGACATGACACAACATGTTACATATGGACCACATCAGAGGGGTTTACTGTGAAGCAAGCTAAATCTCCTCCTGCTTTAATAAAGTTACCAGCTTCCAGCTTCAGTTCACCAGCTTCAGTTCACCAGCTTCAGTTCACCAGCTTCACATTCCTGAGGGGTTTACTGTGAAGCAAGCTAAATCTCCTCCTGCTTTAATAAAGTTACCAGCTTCAGTTCACCAGCTTCAGTTCACCAGCTTCACATTCCTGAGGGTTTACTGTGAAGCAAGCTAAATCTCCTCCTGCTTTAATAAAGTTACCCAGCTTCAGTTCACTTCACATTCCTGAGGGGTTTACTGTGAAGCAAGCTAAATCTCCTCCTGCTTTAATAAAGTTACCAGCTTCAGTTCACCAGCTTCACATTCCTGAGGGTTTACTGTGAAGCAAGCTAAATCTCCTCAGGCTTTAATAAAGTTACCAGCTTCAGTTCACCAGCTTCACATTCCTGAGGGGTTTACTGCGAAGCAAGCTAAATCTCCTCCTGCTTTAATAAAGTTACCCAGCTTCAGTTCACTTCACATTCCTGAGGGGTTTACTGAAGCAAGCTAAATCTCCTCAGGCTTTAATAAAGTTACCAGCTTCAGTTCACTTCACATTCCTGAGGGTTTACTGTGAAGCAAGCTAAATCTCCTCAGGCTTTAATAAAGTTACCAGCTTCAGTTCACCAGTTCACATTCCTGAGGGGTTTACTGTGAAGCAAGCTAAATCTCCTCAGGCTTTAATACCAGCTTCAGTTCACCAGCTTCAGTTCACCAGCTTCAGTTCTCTTCACATTCCTGAGGGGTTTACTGTGAAGCAAGCTAAATCTCCTCAGGCTTTAATAAAGTTACCCAGCTTCAGTTCACCAGCTTCAGTTCTCTTCACATTCCTGAGGGGTTTACTGTGAAGCAAGCTAAATCTCCTCAGGCTTTAATAAAGTTACCAGCTTCAGTTCACCAGCTTCAGTTCACCAGCTTCAGTTCACCAGCTTCAGTTCTCTTCACATTCCTGAGGGGTTTACTGTGAAGCAAGCTAAATCTCCTCAGGCTTTAATAAAGTTACCCAGCTTCAGTTCACCAGCTTCAGTTCACCAGCTTCAGTTCTCTTCACATTCCTGAGGGGTTTACTATGAAGCAAGCTAAATCTCCTCAGGCTTAAATAAAGTTACCAGCTTCAGTTCACCAGCTTCAGTTCACCAGCTTCACATTCCTGAGGGTTTACTATGAAGCAAGCTAAATCTCCTCCTGCTTTAATAAAGTTACCAGCTTCAGTTCTCTTCACATTCCTGAGGGGTTTACTATGAAGCAAGCTAAATCTCCTCAGGCTTAAATAAAGTTACCCAGCTTCAGTTCACCAGCTTCACATTCCTGAGGGGTTTACTATGAAGCAAGCTAAATCTCCTCAGGCTTAAATAAAGTTACCCAGCTTCAGTTCACCAGCTTCAGTTCACCAGCTTCACATTCCTGAGGGGTTTACTATGAAGCAAGCTAAATCTCCTCAGGCTTTAATAAAGTTACCAGCTTCAGTTCGCCTCACATTCCTTAGGGGTTTACTATGAAACAAGCTAAATCTCCTCAGGCTTAAATAAAGTTACCCAGCTTCAGTTCGCTTCACATTCCATCTCAGGCTTCATCCGTACTACGATGGTGGATATTGCTCGTCCCCCTACCGGATAGCTCCAGTCGAACGCCCAACTCTTCATTGAGACAACGCTGAAACACCAATCCATGTGCGGGCGAGTCAGTGCCACATTTTCAATTTTGCCGAGAAAAAAATTAAATAATGGGTGAAAAGTAACCTTGCAAATTCAGCGAGCTATGGTGTGAAATAGGCTGCTATTGCTGTTATTACATATTAACGCAGTCTTGCACGATCACCTAGCTCTTTCCATAACATGACTGTATTAAATCATACTGAAGTTCCACTGTGCAGTAAGTTTCAAATGTGGGGACATTTACAGAGAGCAGAGGGGGGAAGAACAGAGGAGGAACAGCAGCATGTGAACACAGAGCAGAGGGGGGAAGAACAGAGGAGGAACAGCAGCATGTGAACACAGAGCAGAGGGGGGAAGAACAGAGGAGGAACAGCAGCATGTGAACACAGAGCAGAGGGGGGAAGAACAGAGGAGGAACAGCAGCATGGGAACACAGAGCAGAGGGGGGAAGAACAGAGGAGGAACAGCAGCATGTGAACACAGAGCAGAGGGGGGAAGAACAGAGGAGGAACAGCAGCATGTGAACACAGAGCAGAGGGGGGAAGAACAGAGGAGGAACAGCAGCATGTGAACACAGAGCAGAGGGGGGAAGAACAGAGGAGGAACAGCAGCATGTGAACACAGAGCAGAGGGGGAAGAACAGAGGAGGAACAGCAGCATGTGAACACAGAGCAGAGGGGGGAAGAACAGAGGAGGAACAGCAGCATGTGAACACAGAGCAGAGGGGGGAAGAACAGAGGAGGAACAGCAGCATGTGAACACAGAGCAGAGGGGGGAAGAACATTAATGAATTAGAATTGAGTGCGAATTTGTTTTTGGCTACAAAACACATAGGAATTATAGAAATTCCACTATCACCCATGGACTTTTGGGGCATGGTCTTTCAGACTAGGGTCTTTCTCTCTCCACCCATGGGCTATTGGGGCATGGTCTTTCAGACTAGGGTCTTTCTCTCCACCCCATGGGCTATTGGGGCATGGTCTTTCAGACTAGGGTCTTTCTCTCCACCCCATGGGCTATTGGGGCATGGTCTTTCAGACTAGGGTCTTTCTCTCCACCCCATGGGCTATTGGGGCATGGTCTTTCAGACTAGGGTCTTTCTCTCCACCCCATGGGCTATTGGGGCATGGTCTTTCAGACTAGGGTCTTTCTCTCCACCCCATGGACTATTGGGGCATGGTCTTTCAGACTAGGGACTTTCTCTCCACCCCATGGGCTATTGGGGCATGGTCTTTCAGACTAGGGTCTTTCTCTCCACCCCATGGGCTATTGGGGCATGGTCTTTCAGACTAGGGTCTTTCTCTCCACCCCATGGTCTATTGGGGCATGGTCTTTCAGACTAGGGTCTTTCTCTCCACCCCATGGACTATTGGGGCATGGTCTTTCAGACTAGGGTCTTTCTCTCCACCCCATGGTCTATTGGGGCATGGTCTTTCAGACTAGGGACTTTCTCTCCACCCCATGGGCTATTGGGGCATGGTCTTTCAGACTAGGGTTTTCTCTCCATCCCCATGGTCTATTGGGGCATGGTCTTTCAGACTAGGGACTTTCTCTCTTGAACATGCTTAGAATGATGTCTTGTATTTATTATTATAGATCCCCATTAGTTCCTGCCAAGGCAGCAGCTACTCTTCCCGGGGTTTATTATGGATCCCCATTAGTTCCTGCCAAGGCAGCAGCTACTCTTCCTGGGGTTTATTATGGATCCCCATTAGTTCCTGCCAAGGCAGCAGCTACTCTTCCTGGGGTTTATTATGGATCCCCATTAGTTCCTGCCAAGGCAGCAGCTACTCTTCCTGGGGTTTATTATGGATCCCCATTAGTTCCTGCCAAGGCAGCAGCTACTCTTCCTGGGGTTTATTATAGATCCCCATTAGTTCCTGCCAAAGCAGCAGCTACTCTTCCTGGGGTTTATTATGGATCCCCATTAGTTCCTGCCAAAGCAGCAGCTACTCTTCCTGGGGTTTATTATGGATCCCCATTAGTTCCTGCCAAGGCAGCAGCTACTCTTCCTGGGGTTTATTATGGATCCCCATTAGTTCCTGCCAAGGCAGCAGCTACTCTTCCTGGGGTTTATTATGGATCCCCATTAGTTCCTGCCAAGGCAGCAGCTACTCTTCCTGGGGTTTATTATGGATCCCCATTAGTTCCTGCCAAGGCAGCAGCTACTCTTCCTGGGGTTTATTATGGATCCCCATTAGTTCCTGCCAAGGCAGCAGCTAGTCTTCCTGGGGTTTATTATGGATCCCCATTAGTTCCATTAGTTCTGCCAAGGCAGCAGCTACTCTTCCTGGGGTTTATTATGGATCCCCATTAGTTCCTGCCAAGGCAGCAGCTACTCTTCCTGGGGTTTATTATGGATCCCCATTAGTTCATGCCAAGGCAGCAGCTACTATTCCTGGGGTATATTATGGATCCCCATTAGTTCCTGCCAAGAGTTAGCCTGCCCTGGAGCAGGTTAGTTCTGAATGCAGGATAGTGGAGTTAGCCCTGAGTTAGCCTGCCCTGGAGCAGGTTAGTTCTGAATGCAGGATAGTGGAGTTAGCCCTGAGTTAGCCTGCCCTGGAGCAGGTTAGTTCTGAATGCAGGATAGTGGAGTTAGCCCTGAGTTAGCCTGCCCTGGAGCAGGTTAGTTCTGAATGCAGGATAGTGGAGTTAGCCCTGAGTTAGCCTGCCCTGGAGCAGGTTAGTTCTGAATGCAGGATAGTGGAGTTAGCCCTGAGTTAGCCTTCCCTGGAGCAGGTTAGGTCTGAATGCAGGATAGTGGAGTTAGCCCTGAGTTAGCCTTCCCTGGAGCAGGTTAGTCCTGAGTTAGCCTGCCCTGGAGCAGGTTAGTTCTGAATGCAGGATAGTGGAGTTAGCCCTGAGTTAGCCTGCCCTGGAGCAGGTTAGTTCTGAACGCAGGATACTGGAGTTAGCCCTGAGTTAGCCTTCCCCAGAGCAGGTTAGTTCTGAATGATTGGTTGTCATAGAAATGTACCTGGCTAAAAATTGAGCCACTTTCGTATGACCAGATATCCCGAGTTGAATTCTGAGTTGACCAAAGTTACCTCACTAACTCCTCAAACCTGCTTCGTTGGATACCCTCAAAACTGCTTCATAGGATACCCCTCAAACCTGCTTCATAGGGATACCCCTCAAACCTGCTTCGTTGGGATACCCTCAAACCTGCTTCATCGGATACCCCGCCAACCTGCTTCATAGGATACCCCTCAAACCTGCTTCGTAGGATACCCCTCAAACCTGCTTCGTAGGATACCCCTCAAACCTGCTTCATAGGATACCCCTCAAACCTGCTTCGTAGGATACCCCTCAAACCTGCTTCATAGGATACCCCTCAAACCTGCTTCATAGGATACCCCTCAAACCTGCTTCGTAGGATACCCCTCAAACCTGCTTCATAGGATACCCCTCAAACCTGCTTCATAGGATACCCCTCAAACCTGCTTCATAGGATACCCCTCAAACCTGCTTCATAGGATACCCCTCAAACCTGCTTCATAGGATACCCCTCAAACCTGCTTCATAGGATACCCCTCAAACCTGCTTCATAGGATACCCCTCAAACCTGCTTCGTGGGATACCCCTCAGACCTGCTTCGTAGGATACCCCTCAAACCTGCTTCATGGGATACCCCTCAGACCTGCTCCGTAGGATACCCCTCAAACCTGCTTCGTGGGATACCCCTCAAACCTGCTTCATAGGATACCCCTCAAACCTGCTTCATAGGATACCCCTCAAACCTGCTTCGTAGGATACCCCTCAAACCTGCTTCGTAGGATACCCCTCCAACCTGCTTCATAGGATACCCCTCAAACCTGCTTCGTAGGATACCCCTCAAACCTGCTTCATAGGATACCCCTCAAACCTGCTTCATAGGATACCCCTCAAACCTGCTTCATAGGATACCCCTCAAACCTGCTTCATAGGATACCCCTCAAACCTGCTTCGTGGGATACCCCTCAAACCTGCTTCATAGGATACCCCTCAAACCTGCTTCATAGGATACCCCTCAAACCTGCTTCATAGGATACCCCTCAAACCTGCTTCATAGGATACCCCTCAAACCTGCTTCATAGGATACCCCTCAAACCTGCTTCATAGGATACCCCTCAAACCTGCTTCATGGATACCCCTCAAACCTGCTTCGTGGGATACCCTCAAACCTGCTTCGTGGGATACCCCTCAGACCTGCTCCGTAGGATACCCCTCAAACCTGCTTCGTGGGATACCCCTCAAACCTGCTTCATATGATACCCCTCAAACCTGCTTCATAGGATACCCCTCAAACCTGCTTCATGGGATAAACCTGCTTCGTGGACCCCTCCAACCTGCTTCATAGGATACCCCTCAAACCTGCTTCGTAGGATACCCCTCAAACCTGCTTCGTGGGATACCCCTCAAACCTGCTTCATAGGATACCCCTCAAACCTGCTTCATAGGATACCCCTCAAACCTGCTTCATAGGATACCCCTCAAACCTGCTTCGTAGGATACCCCTCAAACCTGCTTCGTAGGATACCCCTCAAACCTGCTTCATAGGATACCCCTCAAACCTGCTTCGTGGGATACCCCTCAAACCTGCTTCGTAGGATACCCCTCAAACCTGCTTCATAGGATACCCCTCAAACCTGCTTCGTAGGATACCCCTCAAACCTGCTTCATAGGATACCCCTCAAACCTGCTTCGTAGGATACCCCTCAAACCTGCTTCATAGGATACCCCCTCAAACCTGCTTCATAGGATACCCCTCAGACCTGCTTCGTAGGATACCCCTCAAACCTGCTTCATAGGATACCCCTCAGACCTGCTTCGTAGTTCCAATGAACATATGTTAAATCAGTGTCAGTCATAAAATCTTCTCGTAGTGATGACAATATATGACATGATAACACACATGAATTCACCTCACGCAAACAAGTGTCAGGAATCAAGATGAACTCTGCAGTGCTGAGTAACTTAACTCAAATCTTAATGTTTAGTCTCAACCAAAGCTCTACTGTATAATGAAAGAGAGACGAGGGAGCAGTACGAACCTGCAGGTTTGGTCCTGGAGAAGACGAACTCTGCCGCGCTGCAGCGTTTCACCTGTTGGTTACAGGCGTGGACGTCGATCCTGTAAACCGTGAACGGCTGCAGACCGGATATCTGCAGCTCCCGCTCGCTGACTGCCCACTCTACGAAGTCATACTCCCTGTCCGCTAACTCCGCCTCTGTAGCGTTGGCCCAAAGGTCAGGTGACGTGGCGTTAGGGTAGGTGGTCACACCACGGTGGATGGTACGGTTGGCCACGCCAAATAGATCCCGACGGCGCCGGTCTGGAGGTCTGGAGGAGAGGGAGAGAGAGCAGAGGGTTGTGGGAGTGACAATCACAGTCGTCCAAACACTAACAATACACTATAGTCAACAAATAGCCTGTGTGGTGGAATCCTTTCAATGCCAAACACGGCTTGGATTTTCAGCAGTAGAGAGGATTGTTCAGTTAGAATCTCCCTCCCTCTATTACATTGATCCAGTCGGTCCTGTAAATTAGACCAACCAGACGGGTAAATTAGACTAACCAGATGGTAAATTAGACTAACCAGATGGTAAATTAGACTAACCAGACGGGTAAATTAGACTAACCAGACGGGTAAATTAGACTAACCAGATGGTAAATTAGACCAACCAGACGGGTAAATTAGACCAACCAGATGGTAAATTAGACCAACCAGATGGTAAATTAGACCAACCAGATGGTAAATTAGACTAACCAGATGGTAAATTAGACCAACCAGATGGTAAATTAGACCAACCAGACGGATAAATTAGACTAACCAGACAGTAAATTAGACCAACCAGATGGTAAATTAGACTAACCAGACAGTAAATTAGACTAACCAGACAGTAAATTAGACCAACCAGACAGTAAATTAGACTAACCAGACGGGTAAATTAGACTAACCAGACAGTAAATTAGACTAACCAGACGGGTAAATTAGACTAACCAGATGGTAAATTAGACTAACCAGATGGTATATTAGACTAACCAGATGGTAAATTAGACTAACCAGATGGTAAATTAGACTAACCAGACAGTAAATTAGACTAACCAGACGGTAAATTAGACTAACCAGACGGTAAATTAGACTAACCAGACAGTAAATTAGACTAACCAGACGGGTAAATTAGACTAACCAGATGGTAAATTAGACTAACCAGATGGTAAATTAGACTAACCAGATGGTAAATTAGACTAACCAGATGGTAAATTAGACTAACCAGATGGTAAATTAGACTAACCAGACAGTAAATTAGACTAACCAGACGGGTAAATTAGACTAACTAACCAGACGGTAAATTAGACTAACCAGACGGTAAATTAGACTAACCAGATGGGTAAATTAGACTAACCAGACGGTAAATTAGACTAACCAGACGGTAAATTAGACTAACCAGACGGTAAATTAGACTAACCAGATGGTAAATTAGACTAACCAGATGGTAAATTAGACTAACCAGATGGTAAATTAGACTAACCAGACAGTAAATTAGACTAACCAGACGGGTAAATTAGACTAACTAACCAGATGGTAAATTAGACTAACCAGACGGTAAATTAGACTAACCAGACGGGTAAATTAGACTAACCAGATGGTGAAAAATTAGACTAACCAGATGGTAAATTAGACTAACCAGATGGTAAATTAGACTAACCAGATGGTAAATTAGACTAACCAGACGGTAAATTAGACTAACCAGACGGGTAAATTAGACTAACCAGACGGTAAATTAGACTAACCAGACGGGTAAATTAGACTAACCAGACGGTAAATTAGACCAACCAGACGGGTAAATTAGACTAACCAGACAGTAAATTAGACCAACCAGACGGGTAAATTAGACCAACCAGATGGTAAATTAGACCAACCAGATGGTAAATTAGACTAACCAGATGGTAAATTAGACCAACCAGATGGTAAATTAGACCAACCAGATGGTAAATTAGACTAACCAGACGGTAAATTAGACTAACCAGATGGTAAATTAGACTAACCAGATGGTAAATTAGACTAACCAGATGGTAAATTAGACTAACCAGATGGTAAATTAGACTAACCAGATGGTAAATTAGACCAACCAGACGGTAAATTAGACCAACCAGATGGTAAATTAGACTAACCAGATGGTAACAGACCAACCAGATGGTAAATTAGACCAACCAGATGGTAAATTAGACTAACCAGATGGTAACAGACCAACCAGATGGTAAATTAGACTAACCAGATGGTAAATTACACTAACCAGATGGTAAATTAGACTAACCAGACGGTAAATTAGACCAACCAGATGGTAAATTAGATTAACCAGATGGTAAATTAGACCAACCAGATGGTAACAGACCAACCAGATAGTAAATTAGACTAACAGATGGTAAATTAGACCAACCAGATGGTAAATTAGACTAACCAGATGGTAAATTAGACCAACCAGATGGTAAATTAGACTAACCAGATGGTAAATTAGACCAACCAGATGGTAAATTAGACCAACCAGATGGTAAATTAGACTAACCAGATGGTAAATTAGACCAACCAGATGGTCAATTAGACTAACCAGATGGTATATTAGACTAACCAGATGGTAATTAGACTAACCAGATGGTAAATTAGACCAACCAGATGGTAAATTAGACCAACCAGATGGTAAATTAGACTAACCAGATGGTAACAGACCAACCAGATGGTAAATTAGACTAACCAGATGGTAACAGACCAGACCAGATGGTAAATTAGACTAACCAGACGGTAAATTAGACCAACCAGATGGTAAATTAGATTAACCAGATGGTAAATTAGACCAACCAGATGGTAACAGACCAACCAGATAGTAAATTAGACCAACCAGATGGTATATTAGACTAACCAGATGGTAACAGACCAACCAGATGGTAAATTAGACCAACCAGATGGTAACAGACCAACCAGATGGTAAATTAGACCAACCAGATGGTAAATTAGACTAACCAGATGGTAAATTAGACCAACCAGATGGTAAATTAGACCAACCAGATGGTAAATTAGACTAACCAGATGGTAAATTAGACTAACCAGATGGTAAATTAGACATGCATTCAGTCTTTATAGACCAACTGGTATCATTAGACTAACCAGATGGTAAATTAGACCAACCAGATGTAAATTAGACCAACCAGATGGTGAATTAGACCAACCAGATGGTAAATTAGACTAACCAGATGGTAAATTAGACTAACCAGATGGTAAATTAGACTAACAGGATGGTAAATTAGACTAACCAGATGGTAAATTAGACCAACCAGATGGTAAATTAGACCAACAGGATGGTAAATTAGACTAACCAGACGGTAAATTAGACATGCATTCAGTCTTTATATTACTGTATCATAGACTAACCAGATGGTAAATTAGACCAACCAGATGGTAAATTAGACCAACCAGATGGTAAATTAGACTAACCAGATGGTAAATTAGACCAACCAGATGGTAAATTAGACCAACAAGATGGTAAATTAGACTAACCAGATGGTAAATTAGACTAACCAGATGGTAAATTAGACATTCATTCAGTCTTTATATTACTGTATCATAGACTAACCAGATGGTAAATTAGACCAACCAGACGGTAAATTAGACTAACCAGACGGTATATTAGACCAACCAGATGGTAAATTAGACTAACCAGATGGTAAATTAGATGAACCAGATGGTAAATTAGACCAACCAGATGGTAAATTAGACTAACCAGACGGTAAATTAGACCAACCAGATGGTAAATTAGACTAACCAGATGGTAAATTAGACCAACCAGACGGTAAATTAGACTAACAGGATGGTAAATTAGACTAACCAGATGGTAAATTAGACCAACCAGATGGTAAATTAGACTAACCAGACGGTAAATTAGACTAACCAGACGGTAAATTAGACATGCATACAGTCTTTATATTACTGTATCATCGACTAACCAGACGGTAAATTAGACTAACCAGACGGTAAATTAGACATGCATACAGTCTTTATATTACTGTATCATAGACCAACCAGATGGTAAATTAGACTAACCAGATGGTAAATTAGACTAACCAGATGGTAAATTAGACCAACCAGACGGTAAATTAGACTAACAGGATGGTAAATTAGACTAACAGGATGGTAAATTAGACTAACAGGATGGTAAATTAGACTAACCAGATGGTAAATTAGACTAACAGGATGGTAAATTAGACTAACCAGATGGTAAATTAGACCAACCAGATGGTAAATTAGACCAACAGGATGGTAAATTAGACTAACCAGACGGTAAATTAGACCAACCAGATGGTAAATTAGACTAACCAGATGGTAAATTAGACTAACCAGATGGTAAATTAGACCAACCAGATGGTAAATTAGACCAACCAGATGGTAAATTAGACATGCATTCAGTCTTTATATTACTGTATCATAGACCAACCAGATGGTAACAGACCAACCAGATGGTAAATTAGACTAACCAGATGGTAAATTAGACCACCCAGATGGTAACAGACCACCCAGATGGTAACAGACCACCCAGATGGTAACAGACCAACCAGATGGTACCAGACCAACCAGATGGTAACAGATGGTAACAGACCAACCAGATGGTAACAGACCAACCAGATGGTAACTAACAGATGGTAACAGACCAACCAGATGGTAACAGATGGCAACAGACCAACCAGATGGTAACACCCTGAGACGGGCCAGATCCGCCCCCACCCTGAGACCCAGATGCCGTCCGCCCCCACCCTGAGACGGGCCAGATCCGTCCCCCACCCCTGAGACGGGCCGTCCGTCCCCCACCCTGAGACGGGCCGTCCGCCCCCACCCTGAGACGGGCCGTCCGCCCCACCCTGAGACGGGCCAGATGGTAAATTAGCCCCCCAGACGGGCCTAACCAGCCCCCACCCAGATGAGACGGGCCGTCCGCCCCACCCAGATGAGACGGGCCGATGGCCCCCACCCTGAGACGGGCCGTCCGTCCCCACCCTGAGACGGGCCAGTCCGCCCCCCCCACCCTGAGACGGGCCGTCCGCCCCCACCCTGAGACGGGCCGTCCGCCCCACCCTGAGACGGGCCGTCCGCCCCACCCTGAGACGGGCCGTCCGCCCCCACCCTGAGACCGGGTCCGCCCCCACCCTGAGACCGGCCGTCCGCCCCCACCCTGAGACGGGCCGTCCGTCCCCCACCCTGAGACGGGCCGTCCGCCCCACCCTGAGACGGGCCGTCCGCCCCCACCCTGAGACGGGCCATCCGCCCCCACCCTGAGACGGGCCGTCCGCCCCCACCCTGAGACCGGCCGTCCGCCCCCACCCTGAGACCGGCCGTCCGCCCCCACCCTGAGACCGGCCGTCCGCCCCACCCTGAGACCGGCCAGTCCGCCCCCACCCTGAGACGGGCCGTCCGCCCCCCACCCTGAGACGGGCCGTCCGCCCCCCACCCTGAGACGGGCCGTCCGTCCCCCACCCTGAGACGGGCCGTCCGTCCCCCACCCTGAGACGGGCCGTCCGTCCCCCACCCTGAGACGGGCCGTCCGCCCCCCACCCTGAGACGGGCCGTCCGCCCCCCACCCTGAGCATTGATTCATCATCAGAGGCTGTAGAGAAACCAGATTTAGTCATCACATATAATTTAACAGTTCATTTCAATAATTTATTAGAATTAACCGGTTTCTGAGTTATTTATGCAAGGAAAAATAATCCCGTTAAATCTCAGTAACCGGGTTCACGCCAGTCAACCGTACTGCGTAATGATCATGATATTTAATCAGCTTCTTGATATGCCACACCTGTCAGGTAGATGGATTATCTTGGCAAAGGAGAAGTGCTCACTAACAGGGATTTAAACATATTTGTGCACAGAATTTGAGAGGAATAAGCTGTTTGTGAGTATGGAGCATTTCTGGGATCTTTTATTTCAGCTCATGACCAACACCTTATGTGTGACCGTTTATATTGTTGTTTAGTTACACTAGTAATAGTCGTTTATATTGTTGTTTAGTTACACTAGTAATAGTTGTTTATATTGTTGTTTAGTTACACTAGTAATAGTTGTTTATATTGTTGTTTAGTTACACTAGTAATAGTTGTTTATATTGTTGTTTAGTTACACTAGTAATAGGCGTTTATATTGTTGTTTAGTTACACTAGTAATAGTCGTTTATATTGTTGTTCAGTTACACTAGTAATAGTCGTTTATATTGTTGTTTAGTTACACTAGTAATAGTTGTTTATATTGTTGTTCAGTTACACTAGTAATAGTCGTTTATATTGTTGTTTAGTTACACTAGTAATAGTTGTTTATATTGTTGTTTAGTTACACTAGTAATAGTTGTTTATATTGTTGTTTAGTTACACTAGTAATAGTTGTTTATATTGTTGTTTAGTTACACTAGTAATAGTTGTTTATATTGTTGTTTAGTTACACTAGTAATAGTTGTTTATATTGTTGTTTAGTTACACTAGTAATAGTTGTTTATATTGTTGTTTAGTTACACTAGTAATAGTTGTTTATATTGTTGTTTAGTTACACTAGTAATAGTTGTTTATATTGTTGTTTAGTTACACTAGTAATAGTTGTTTATATTGTTGTTTAGTTACACTAGTAATAGTTGTTTATATTGTTGTTTAGTTACACTAGTAATAGTTGTTTATATTGTTGTTTAGTTACACTAGTAATAGTTGTTTATATTGTTGTTTAGTTACACTAGTAATAGTCGTTTATATTGTTGTTTAGTTACACTAGTAATAGTTGTTTATATTGTTGTTTAGTTACACTAGTAATAGTCGTTTATATTGTTGTTTAGTTACACTAGTAATAGTTGTTTATATTGTTGTTTAGTTACACTAGTAATAGTTGTTTATATTGTTGTTTAGTTATACTAGTAAGAGTTGTTTATATTGTTGTTTAGTTACACTAGTAATAGTTGTTTATATTGTTGTTTAGTTACACTAGTAATAGTTGTTTATATTGTTGTTTAGTTACACTAGTAATAGTTGTTTATATTGTTGTTTAGTTACACTAGTAATAGTTGTTTATATTGTTGTTTAGTTACACTAGTAATAGTTGTTTATATTGTTGTTTAGTTACACTAGTAATAGTTGTTTATATTGTTGTTTAGTTACACTAGTAATAGTCGTTTTATATTGTTGTTTAGTTACACTAGTAATAGTTGTTTATATTGTTGTTTAGTTACACTAGTAATAGTCGTTTATATTGTTGTTTAGTTACACTAGTAATAGTTGTTTATATTGTTGTTTAGTTACACTAGTAATAGTTGTTTATATTGTTGTTTAGTTATACTAGTAATAGTTGTTTATATTGTTGTTTAGTTACACTAGTAATAGTTGTTTATATTGTTGTTTAGTTACACTAGTAATAGTTGTTTATATTGTTGTTTAGTTACACTAGTAATAGTCGTTTATATTGTTGTTCAGTTACACTAGTAATAGTCGTTTATATTGTTGTTTAGTTACACTAGTAATAGTTGTTTATATTGTTGTTCAGTTACACTAGTAATAGTCGTTTATATTGTTGTTTAGTTACACTAGTAATAGTTGTTTATATTGTTGTTCAGTTACACTAGTAATAGTTGTTTATATTGTTGTTCAGTTACACTAGTAATAGTTGTTTATATTGTTGTTCAGTTACACTAGTAATAGTTGTTTATATTGTTGTTCAGTTACACTAGTAATAGTTGTTCATATTGTTGTTTAGTTACACTAGTAATAGTTGTTTATATTGTTGTTTAGTTACACTAGTAATAGTTGTTCAGTATAAATGGCCATTTGTTCAACAAGACGGCTCATATTTGTTTTCCATTTCAGAAGATTTAGGTTGTGTCCTACTGGATCCTCCCCAGGTGTGTGTTACGGCCTGTGATCTGCTTACCTGGGGGTAAAGATAGAGTTGTGTAAAAAGTTCTCAAAGACTTTTCTGTATGAAGCGTCAGCTGCCTCTGCCTCCAGGTCTCCTACAGATTTAGGACAGGGACAGCACGGCCCCTTGTCCCCCCACCAACGTCTGGTTTAGTAGGCTTCAGGTCCTCCTCCATGTCAGTCAACCCGATGTAGCAGCTATACGGACCGGGATCTTCAGTTCTGAGGAGAGACGGAGAGAGGAGGGGTTAGGGTGGAGGGGTTAGGGTGGAGGGGTTAGGGTGGAGGGGTCAGGGTGGAGGGGTCAGGGTGGAGGGGCAGGGTGGAGGGGTCAGGGTAGAGGGTCAGGGTGGAGGGGTCAGGGTGGAGGGGTCCAGGGGTAGAGGGGTCAGGGTGGAGGGGTCAGGGTGGAGGGGTTAGGGTGGAGGGGTCAGGGTAAAGGGGTCAGTGTGGAGGGGTCAGGGTAGTGACCTTTCGAGCAGTAGTTGTGTTGGTATAGCTCTCTGTCTTCAGCCTGTTGCTGCCAGCGGACCAGGTAATAGGTGTGGTTCCCGTTGGGGGAGGCAGGGGGAGACCAGCGGACCACCAGGTTGGTAGAGGAGTTAGAGTATGTTCTCACATCCAGGGGCATGGACGGCTCTACAGGAAACAGATTATATTATAACAGTTCTCACATCCAGGGGCATGGACGGCTCTACAGGAAACAGATTATATTATAACAGTTCTCACATCCAGGGGCATGGACGGCTCTACAGGAAACAGATTATATTATAACAGTTCTCACATCCAGGGGCATGGACGGCTCTACAGGAAACAGATTATATTATAACAGTTCTCACATCCAGGGACATGGACGGCTCTACAGGAAACAGATTATATTATAACAGTTCTCACATCCAGGGACATGGACGGCTCTACAGGAAACAGATTATATTATAACAGTTCTCACATCCAGGGACATGGACTAACAGGCTCTACAGGAAACAGATTATATTATAACAGTTCTCACATCCAGGGACATGGACGGCTCTACAGGAAACAGATTATATTATAACAGTTCTCACATCCAGGGGCATGGACGGCTCTACAGGAAACAGATTATATTATAACAGTTCTCACATCCAGGGGCATGGACGGCTCTACAGGAAACAGATTATATTATAACAGTTCTCACATCCAGGGGCATGGACGGCTCTACAGGAAACAGATTATATTATAACAGTTCTCACATCCAGGGACATGGACGGCTCTACAGGAAACAGATTATATTATAACAGTTCTCACATCCAGGGGCATGGACGGCTCTACAGGAAACAGATTATATTATAACAGTTCTCACATCCAGGGACATGGACGGCTCTACAGGAAACAGATTATATTATAACAGTTCTCACATCCAGGGACATGGACGGCTCTACAGGAAACAGATTATATTATAACAGTTCTCACATCCAGGGACATGGACGGCTCTACAGGAAACAGATTATATTATAACAGTTCTCACATCCAGGGGCATGGACGGCTCTACAGGAAACAGATTATATTATAACAGTTCTCACATCCAGGGACATGGACGGCTCTACAGGAAACAGATTATATTATAACAGTTCTCACATCCAGGGACATGGACGGCTCTACAGGAAACAGATTATATTATAACAGTTCTCACATCCAGGGGCATGGACGGCTCTACAGGAAACAGATTATATTATAACAGTTCTCACATCCAGGGGCATGGACGGCTCTACAGGAAACAGATTATATTATAACAGTTCTCACATCCAGGGGCATGGACGGCTCTACAGGAAACAGATTATATTATAACAGTTCTCACATCCAGGGACATGGACAGCTCTACAGGAAACAGATTATATTATAACAGTTCTCACATCCAGGGACATGGACGGCTCTACAGGAAACAGATTATATTATAACAGTTCTCACACCCAGGGACATGGACGGCTCTACAGGAAACAGATTATATTATAACAGTTCTCACATCCAGGGACATGGACGGCTCTACAGGAAACAGATTATATTATAACAGTTCTCACATCCAGGGACATGGACGGCTCTACAGGAAACAGATTATATTATAACAGTTCTCACATCCAGGGACATGGACGGCTCTACAGGAAACAGATTATATTATAACAGTTCTCACATCCAGGGACATGGACGGCTCTACAGGAAACAGATTATATTATAACAGTTCTCACATCCAGGGACATGGACGGCTCTACAGGAAACAGATTATAACAGTTTCTCACATCCAGGGGCATGGACGGCTCTACAGGAAACAGATTATAACAGTTCTCACATCCAGGGGCATGGACGGCTCTACAGGAAACAGATTATATTATAACAGTTCTCACATCCAGGGACATGGACGGCTCTACAGGAAACAGATTATATTATAACAGTTCTCACATCCAGGGGCATGGACGGCTCTACAGGAAACAGATTATATTATAACAGTTCTCACATCCAGGGGCATGGACGGCTCTACAGGAAACAGATTATATTATAACAGTTCTCACATCCAGGGACATGGACGGCTCTACAGGAAACAGATTATATTATAACAGTTCTCACATCCAGGGACATGGACGGCTCTACAGGAAACAGATTATATTATAACAGTTCTCACATCCAGGGACATGGACGGCTCTACAGGAAACAGATTATATTATAACAGTTCTCACATCCAGGGACATGGACGGCTCTACAGGAAACAGATTATAACAGTTCTCACATCCAGGGACATGGACGGCTCTACAGGAAACAGATTATATTATAACAGTTCTCACATCCAGGGACATGGACGGCTCTACAGGAAACAGATTATATTATAACAGTTCTCACATCCAGGGGCATGGACGGCTCTACAGGAAACAGATTATATTATAACAGTTATCACATCCAGGGACATGGACGGCTCTACAGGAAACAGATTATATTATAACAGTTCTCACATCCAGGGACATGGACGGCTCTACAGGAAACAGATTATATTATAACAGTTCTCACATCCAGGGGCATGGACGGCTCTACAGGAAACAGATTATATTATAACAGTTCTCACATCCAGGGACATGGACGGCTCTACAGGAAACAGATTATAACAGTTCTCACATCCAGGGACATGGACGGCTCTACAGGAAACAGATTATATTATAACAGTTCTCACATTTTCAGGGACATGGACGGCTCTACAGGAAACAGATTATATTATAACAGTTCTCACATCCAGGGACATGGACGGCTCTACAGGAAACAGATTATATTATAACAGTTCTCACATCCAGGGGCATGGACGGGTCTACAGGAAACAGATTATATTATAACAGTTCTCAGATCCAGGGACATGGACGGCTCTACAGGAAACAGATTATATTATAACAGTTCTCACATCCAGGGACATGGACGGCTCTACAGGAAACAGATTATAACAGTTCTCACATCCAGGGACATGGACGGCTCTACAGGAAACAGATTATAACAGTTCTCACATCCAGGGACATGGACGGCTCTACAGGAAACAGATTATATTATAACAGTTCTCACATCTAGGGGCATGGACGGCTCTACAGGAAACAGATTATATTATAACAGTTCACACATCCAGGGGCATGGACGGCTCTACAGGAAACAGATTATATTATAACAGTTCTCACATCCAGGGGCATGGACGGCTCTACAGGAAACAGATTATAACAGTTCTCACATCCAGGGGCATGGACGGCTCTACAGGAAACAGATTATATTATAACAGTTCTCACACCCAGGGACATGGACGGCTCTACAGGAAACAGATTATATTATAACAGTTCTCACATCTAGGGGCATGGACGGCTCTACAGGAAACAGATTATATTATAACAGTTCTCACATCCAGGGACATGGACGGCTCTACAGGAAACAGATTATATTATAACAGTTCTCACATCCAGGGACATGGACGGCTCTACAGGAAACAGATTATATTATAACAGTTCTCACACCCAGGGACATGGACGGCTCTACAGGAAACAGATTATATTATAACAGTTCTCACATCCAGGGACATGGACGGCTCTACAGGAAACAGATTATAATAACAGTTCTCACATCCAGGGACATGGACGGCTCTACAGGAAACAGATTATATTATAACAGTTATCACATCCAGGGACATGGACGGCTCTACAGGAAACAGATTATATTATAACAGTTCTCACATCCAGGGACATGGACGGCTCTACAGGAAACAGATTATATTATAACAGTTCTCACATCCAGGGGCATGGACGGCTCTACAGGAAACAGATTATATTATAACAGTTCTCACATCCAGGGACATGGACGGCTCTACAGGAAACAGATTATATTATAACAGTTCTCACATCCAGGGACATGGACGGCTCTACAGGAAACAGATTATAACAGTTCTCACATCCAGGGGCATGGACGGCTCTACAGGAAACAGATTATATTATAACAGTTCTCACATCCAGGGACATGGACGGCTCTACAGGAAACAGATTATATTATAACAGTTCTCACATCCAGGGGCATGGACGGCTCTACAGGAAACAGATTATATTATAACAGTTCTCACATCCAGGGGCATGGACGGCTCTACAGGAAACAGATTATAACAGTTCTCACATCCAGGGACATGGACGGCTCTACAGGAAACAGATTATATTATAACAGTTCTCACATCCAGGGACATGGACGGCTCTACAGGAAACAGATTATATTATAACAGTTCTCACATCCAGGGGCATGGACGGCTCTACAGGAAACAGATTATATTATAACAGTTCTCACATCCAGGGACATGGACGGCTCTACAGGAAACAGATTATATTATAACAGTTCTCACATCCAGGGACATGGACGGCTCTACAGGAAACAGATTATATTATAACAGTTCTCACATCCAGGGACATGGACGGCTCTACAGGAAACAGATTATATTATAACAGTTCTCACATCCAGGGGCATGGACGGCTCTACAGGAAACAGATTATATTATAACAGTTCTCACATCCAGGGGCATGGACGGCTCTACAGGAAACAGATTATATTATAACAGTTCTCACATCCAGGGACATGGACGGCTCTACAGGAAACAGATTATATTATAACAGTTCTCACATCCAGGGACATGGACGGCTCTACAGGAAACAGATTATATTATAACAGTTCTCACATCCAGGGGCATGGACGGCTCTACAGGAAACAGATTATATTATAACAGTTCTCACATCCAGGGACATGGACGGCTCTACAGGAAACAGATTATATTATAACAGTTCTCACATCCAGGGACATGGACGGCTCTACAGGAAACAGATTATATTATAACAGTTCTCACATCCAGGGGCATGGACGGCTCTACAGGAAACAGATTATATTATAACAGTTCTCACATCCAGGGACATGGACGGCTCTACAGGAAACAGATTATATTATAACAGTTCTCACATCCAGGGACATGGACGGCTCTACAGGAAACAGATTATATTATAACAGTTCTCACATCCAGGGACATGGACGGCTCTACAGGAAACAGATTATAACAGTTCTCACATCCAGGGACATGGACGGCTCTACAGATGGTAACTGGACCTTGTGACAGTACTTCCTAGAGCTCTGCTACCCAACCCCCCTTTTTATACATCAGGTCTGTTCTTAATCAATAACCCCAACCCCTACACCCTAACCCCTACACCCTAACCCCTACACCCCACCCTAACCCCTACACCCTAACCCCTCCACCCTAACCCCTAACCCCTCCACCCTAACCCCTCCACCCTAACCCATACACCTCCACCCTCAACCCTCCACCCTAACCCCTACACCCTAACCCCTACACCCCAACCCCTACACCCCAACCCCTACACCCAAACCCCTACACCCAAACCCCTAACCCCTCCACCCTAACCCCTACACCCTAACCCCTACACCCTCCACCCTAACCCCTACACCTCCACCCTAACCCCTCCAGCCTACACCCTAACACCTACACCCCAACCCCTACACCCTAACCCCTCCACCCTAACCCCTACACCCCTACACCCTCCACCCTAACCCCTACACCTCAACCCTAACCCCTCCACCCTAACCCCTCCACCCTAACCCCTACACCTCCACCCTCAACCCCTCCACCCTAACCCCTACACCTAACCCCTACACCCCCAACCCCTACACCCTAACCCCTACACCCCAACCCCTACACCCCAACCCCTACACCCCAACCCCTCCACCCTAACCCCTCCACCCTAACCCCTCCACCCTAACCCCTCCACCCTCCACCCTAACCCCTACACCTCCACCCTAACCCCTCCACCCTAACCCCTCCACCCTAACCCCTCCACCTAACCCCTCCACCCCTAACCCCTCCACCCTAACCCCTCCACCTAACCCCTCCACCCTAACCCCTACCCCACCCTAACCCCTCCACCCCTAACCCCTCACCCTAACCCCTCCACCCTAACCCCTCCACCTCTAACCCTACACCCTAACCCCTACACCCTAACCCCTACACCCTACACCCTAACCCCTACACCCCTGGGTCCCCTCCACCCTAACCCTCCACCCTAACCCCTACACCCTAACCCCTACTCCCTAACCCTCCACCCTAACCCCTCCACCTAACCCCTCCACCCTAACCCCTCCACCTAACCCCTCCACCTCCACCCTAACCCCTACACCCTAACCCCTACACCCTAACCCTCCACCCTAACCCCTACACCCTAACCCCTACACCCTAACCCCTCCACCAGGATAACCCCTCCACCCTAACCCCTCCACCCTAACCCCTACACCCTAACCCCTACACCCTACACCTAACCCCTACACCCTAACCCCTCACCCTAACCCTGTCCTCCACCTCCACCTAACCCCTCCACCCTAACCCCTCCACCCTAACCCCTCCACCCTAACCCCTACACCCTAACCCCTCCACCCTAACCCCTCCACCCCTGTCCTTTACCTGAGGGGCTGGTTCTGATGTAGACTACTTCACTCTTGGCTCCCAGGATGTCTAACCCCTCCACCCCCATAAACCCCTCCACCTAACCCCTACACCCTAACCCCTCCACCTCCACTAACCCCTCCACCCCTGTCCTTTACCTGAGGGGCTGGTTCTGATGTAGACTAATTCACTCTTGGCTCCCAGGATGTCTAACCCCTACTCCCTAACCCCTACACCCTAACCCCTCCACCCTAACCCCTCCACCCTAACCCCTCCTCCACCCTAACCCCTACACCCTAACCCCTCCACCTCTAACCCCTCCACCCCTAACCCCTCCACCCCTAACCCCTCCACCCTAACCCCTCCACCTCCACCCCTAACCCCTCCACCCTAACCCCCACCCTAACCCCTCCACCCTAACCCCTCCACCCTAACCCCTCCACCCTAACCCCTCCACCCTAACCCCCTACACCCTAAGCCCTCCACCCCTGTCCTTTACCTGAGGGGCTGGTTCTGATGTACTACTTCACTCTTGGCTCCCAGGATGTCTAACCCCTCCACCAACCCCTCCACCTTAACCCCTCCACCCTAACCCCTACACCCTGACCCTCCACTCTAACCCCTCCACCCTAACCCTCCACCCTAACCCCTCCACCCTAACCCCTCCACCCTAACCCCTCCACCCTAACCCCTCCACCTCCACCCTAACCCCTCCACCCTAACCCCTCCACCCTAACCCCTCCACCCTAACCCCTCCACCCTAACCCCTCCACCCTAACCCCTCCACCCTAACCCCTCCACCCTAACCCCTCCACCCTAACCCCTCCACCCTAACCCCTCCACCCTAACCCCTACACCCTAACCCCTACACCCTAACCCCTACACCCTAACCCCTCCACCCTAACCCCTCCACCCTAACCCCTCCACCCTAACCCCTACACCCTAACCCCTCCACCCTAACCCCTCCACCCCTGTCCTTTACCTGAGGGGCTGGTTCTGATGTAGACTACTTCACTCTTGGCTCCCAGGATGTGTCTATCCTCTGCCACCAGAGTGATGGCCTTGACGTAGATGGCATACTGGGTCCAGGGCTTGAGAGGCGACAGTAGAACCCCTCCACCCTACCCTCCACCCTAACCCCTCCACCCTAACCCCTCCACCCCTAACCCCTCCACCCTAACCCCTACACCCTAACCCCTCCACCCTAACCCCTCCACCCTAACCCCTCCACCTCCACCTAACCCTCCACCCCTCTAACCCCTACACCCTAACCCCTCCACCCTAACCCTTGAGACACCCTAACCCCTCCACCCTAACCCCTCCACCCTAAACCCCTACACCCTAACCCTCCACCCCTGTCCTTTACCTGAGGGCTGGTTCTGATGTAGACTACTTCACTCTTGGCTCCCAGGATGTGTCTATCCTCTGCCACCAGAGTGATGGCCTTGACGTAGATGGCATACTGGGTCCAGGGCTTGAGAGGTGACAGTAGAACCCCTCCACCCTAACCCCTCCACCCTAACCTCCACCTCCACCCTAACCCCTCCACCCTAACCCCTACACCCTAACCCTCCACCCTAACCCCTCCCTACTAACCCCTACACCCTAACCCCTCCTAACCCCTCCACCCTAACCCCCCCCCCTAACCCCTGACCCTAACCCCTACACCCTAACCCCTACACCCTACCTGAGGGATGGTTCTTGACGTAGATGGCATACTGGCTCCCAGGGCTTGAGAGGTGACAACCCTCCACCAGAACCCCTCCACCCTAACCCCTCCACCTTAACCCCTCACCCTAACCCCTCCACCCTAACCCCACACCCTAACCCCTACACCCTAACCCCCTCCACCCTAACCCCTCCACCCTAACCCCTACACCCTAACCCCTCCACCCTAACCCTCCACCCTAACCCCTCCACCCCTGTCCTTTACCTGAGGGGCTGGTTCTGATGTAGACTACTTCACTCTTGGCTCCCAGGATGTGTCTATCCTCTGCCACCAGAGTGATGGCCTTGACGTAGATGGCATACTGGGTCCAGGGCTTGAGAGGCTCCAGGAGAACCCTCCACCCTAACCCCTCCACCCTAACCCCTCACCCTAACCTCCACCCTAACCCCTACACCCTAACCCCTACACCTAACCCCTCCACCCTAACCCCTCCACCCTAACCCTAACCCCTCCACCCTAACCCCTCCCTAACCCCTCACCCCTGTCCTTTACCTGAGGGGCTGGTTCTGATGTAGACTACTTCACTCTTGGCTCCCAGGATGTCTATCCTCTACCACCTTGACTAACCCCTCCACCCTAACCCCTCCACCCTAACCCCTCCACCCTAACCCCTCCACCCCTGTCCTTTACCTGACCCCTAACCCTGACCCTAACCCCTCCACCCTAACTCCCCACCTAACCCCTACACCCTAACCCCTCCACCTAACCCTCCACCCTAACCCCTCCACCTAACCCTCCACCTAACCCCTCCACCTAACCCCACCTCCACCCTAACCCTCCACCCTAACCCTACACCTCCACCCTCACCTAACCCCTCCACCCTAACCCCTCCACCCTAACCCCTCCACCCTAACCCCTACACCCTAACCCCTCCACCCTAACCCCTCCACCCTAACCCCTCCACCCCTGTCCTTTACCTGAGGGGCTGGTTCTGATGTAGACTACTTCACTCTTGGCTCCCAGGATGTGTCTATCCTCTGCCACCAGACCCCTGATGGCCCCTCCACCCTAACCCCTGGCATACTGGGTCCAGGGCTTGAGAGGTGACAGTAGAACCCCTCCACCCAGGATAACCCCTCCCTAACCCTCCACCCTAACCCCTCCACCCTAACCCCTACACCTAACCCCTCCACCCTAACCCCTCCACCCTAACCCCTCCACCCTAACCCCTAACCCCTAACCCCTCCACTGGTTAACCCCTCCACCCTAACCCCTACACCCTAACCCCTCCACCCTAACCCCTCCACCCTAACCCCTACACCCTAACCCCTCCACCCTAACCCCTCCACCCTAACCCCTCCACCCTGTCCTTTACCTGAGGGGCTGGTTCTGATGTAGACTACTTCACTCTTGGCTCCCAGGATGTGTCTATCCTCTGCCACCAGAGTGATGGCCTTGACGTAGATGGCATACTGGGTCCAGGGCTTGAGAGGTGACAGTAGACCCCTCCACCCTAACCCCTCCACCCTAACCCCTCCACCCTAACCCCTCCACCCTAACCCCTCCACCCCTGTCCTTTACCTGAGGGGCTGGTTCTGATGTAGACTACTTCACTCTTGGCTCCCAGGATGTGTCTATCCTCTGCCACCAGAGTGATGGCCTTGACGTAGATGGCATACTGGGTCCAGGGCTTGAGAGGTGACAGTAGAACCCCTCCACCCTAACCCCTCCACCCTAACCCCTCCACCTCCACCCTAACCCCTCCACCCTAACCCCTCCACCCCTAACCCCCCTCCACCCTAACCCCTCCACCCTAACCCCTCCACCCTAACCCCTCCACCCTAACCCCTACACCCCTGTCCTTTACCTGAGGGGTTGGTTCTGATGTCCACTACTTCACTCTTGGCTCCTAGGATGTCTAACCCCTACAACCCCTCCACCCTAACCCCTCCCACCTAACCCCTACACCCTAACCCCTACCACCCTAACCCCTCCACCCCTAACCCCTTACCTGAGGGGCTGGTTCTGATGTAACCCCTTCACTCTTGGCTCCCAGGATGTCTAACCCCTACACCCTAACCCCTCCACCTCCACCCTAACCCCTACACCCTAACCCTTGAGGTGACCTAACCCCTCCACCCTAACCCCTCCACCCTAACCCCTCCACCCTAACCCCCACCCTAACCCCTACACCCTAACCCCTCACCCTAACCCCTCCACCCTAACCCCTCCACCCCTGTCCTTTACCTGAGGGGCTGGTTCTGATGTAGACTACTTCACTCTTGGCTCCCAGGATGTGTCTATCCTCTGCCACCAGAGTGATGGCCTTGACGTAGATGGCATACTGGGTCCAGGGCTTGAGAGGTGACAGTAGAACCCTCCACCCTAACCCCTCCACCCCTAACCCCTAACCCCTCCACCTCCACCTAACCCCTCCACCCTAACCCCTCCACCCTAACCCCTCCACCCTAACCCCTCCACCTAACCCCTCCACCCTAACCCTCCACCTCCACCCTAACCCCTCCACCCTAACCCCACACCCCCTAACCCCTACACCCTAACCCCTACACCCCTGTCCTTTCCACCTGGTTCTGATGTAGAACTACTTCACTCTTGGCTCCCAGGATGTGTCTATCCTCTGCCACCAGAGTGATGGCCCTCCACGTAGATGGCATCCACTGGGTCCAGGGCTTGAGGCGACCAGTAACCCCTCCACCCTAACCCCTCCACCCCTAACCCCTCACCCTAACCCCTCCCACCCTAACCCCTCCACCCTAACCCCTCCACCCCTGTCCTTTACCTGAGGGCTGGTTCTGATGTAGACTACTTCACTCTTGGCTCCCAGGATGTGTCTATCCTCTGCCACCAGAGTGATGGCCTTGACGTAGATGGCATACTGGGTCCAGGGCTTGAGAGGTGACAGTAGAACCCCTCCCACCCTAACCCCTCCACCCTAACCCCTCCACACCTAACCCCTCCACCCTAACCCCTCACCCTCCACCCCTAACCCCTCCACCTAACCCTACACCCTAACCCCTACACCCCTAACCCCTCCACCCCTAACCCTCCACCCTAACCCCTACACCCCTAACCCCTCCACCCTAACCCCTCACCCTAACCCCTCCACCCTAACCCCCTCCCACCCTAACCCCTCCACCCCTGTCCTTTACCTGAGGGCTGGTTCTGATGTAGACTACTTCACTCTTGGCTCCCTCCACCCTAACCCCTACCCTAACCCCTACACCCTAACCCCTCCACCCTAACCCCTCCACCCCTGTCCTTTACCCCTAACTCCCTGGTTCACCAGAGTGATGGCCTAACCCTTACACCCTCTTGGCTCCACCTGAGGGCTAACCCCAACCCCTCCACCTAACCCCTACACCCTAACCCTACACAACCCCTCACCCCCTACCTAACCCTCCCACCCTAACCCCTCCCTACCAGAGTAACCCCTCCACCCCTAACCTTTACCTAGACCCTACACTCCTCCACCTAGGACCCTGTGCCTAACCTCTGCCACCTAACCCTTCACCTTGGCTCCGTAGGGCTTGGAGAGGTGACAGTAACCCCTCCACCCTAACCCCCTTGGCCCCTAGATCACCTCCACCCCTGTCCTACACCAACCCCCTGAGGACCCCTGACCTAACCCCTCCACACCCCTAACCCTACCTCCCACCCTAACCCCTCCACCCCCTCCACCCTAACCCCTACCCCTAACCCTACTCCCTCCCCTAACCCCTCCACCCTAACCCCTCCACCCCCCCTCCCCTACCTGAGGGGCTGGTTCTCCACCCTAACTACTTCACCTTGGCCCCTCCATGTGTAACCCCTCCCACCAGAACCCCTCCACCTCCACCCTAGATGGCACCCTAACCCCTCCCAGGGCTCCACCCCTGACCTTGACCACTCTTGGCCCCTGAGGATGGTTCCTCCTCTGCCACCAGACTACTTCACTCTTGGCTCCCAGGATGTGTCTACCCTCTGCCACCCTAACCCCTCCACCCCTGGCCCCTCCACCCTAACCCCTCCACCCTAACCCCTTTGGGTCCAGGGCTTGAGGGGTGACCCCCTCCCTCCACCCTGTAAACCCCTAACCCCTACACTAACCCCTACCCCTACACTAACCCCTCCCCTCCACCTTCACTAACCCCTCCACCCCTAACCCTCCCACCCTGGCAACCCAGGGCTTGAGACCCTAACCCCTCCACCCTAACCCCTCCCCCTCCACCCCTAACCCCTCACCCCCTACCCTAACCCCTCCACCTGAGGGGGCCTCACTTCACTCTTGGCTCCCAACCCCTCCACCCTAACCCTCCACCTCTAACCCCCTCCACCCTCCACCCCTACACCCTAACCCCTCCAACCCCTAACCCCCCTCCACCCCTGTCCTTTACCTGAGGGGCTGGTTCTGATGTAGACTACTTCACTCTTGGCTCCCAGGATGTGTCTATCCTCTGCCACCAGAGTGATGGCCTTGACGTAGATGGCATACTGGGTCCAGGGCTTGAGAGGTGACAGTAGAACCCCTCACCCCTAACCCCTCCACCCTAACCCCTCCACCCCCCTACACCCCCTAACCCCTCCACTGGTACCTAACCTGGTTCTGGAGACCTATTTCACCCTCCCACCTAACCCCTACACCCAGACTAACCCCTCCACCCTAACCCCTCCCACCCTAACCCCTGGGTAACCCTCCACCTAACCCCTCCACCCCCTAACCCCTACACCTAACCCCTCCACCCTAACCCCTCCACCCTAACCCCTCCACCCCTGTCCTTTACCTGAGGGGCTGGTTCTGATGTAGACTACTTCACTCTTGGCTCCCAGGATGTGTCTATCCTCTGCCACCAGAGTGATGGCCTTGACCCTAGATGGCATACTAAGTCCAGGGCTGAGGAGAGGACTATAGACAAGTAACCCCTCCCCTGGGTTAGAACCCTTACACCCACCCTGGGGAACCCCTCCACCCTAACCACTCCACCCTGTTCCACCTAACCCCTCCACCCCTCCAACCCCTCCTTAGACCCTAACCCCTGACCCCTAACCCCTACAGGAAGGGGAGACCCTAACCCTAACCCCTAGAGGATATACCCCTCCACCCTAACCCAGACCCCTGATGGGTTACCTGAGGATATTCTGAAGTAGAGGCAGACTCTTGGGTTAGAGGATGTGTCTATCCTCTGCCACCAGGGTGAGGATATACAGGAAGTAGATGGCAGACTGATGGGTCCAGGGCTTGAGAGGTGACAGTAGAGGCAGACCCTGGGTTAGAGGATATTCTCCTGGGGAAGTAGAGGCAGACCACCATGTTCCAGAGGATATAGCCACAACCGTAGAGGCAAACTGATGGGTTAGAGGTTAGAGGAAGTAGAGGCAGACTGATGGAGAGGATATAGAGGAAGAGAGGCAGACTGATGGGTTAGAGGATATAGAGGAAGTAGAGGCAGACTGATGGGTTAGAGGATATAGAGGAAGTAGAGGCAGACTGATGGGTTAGAGGATATAGAGGAAGTAGAGGCAGACTGATGGGTTAGAGGATATAGAGGAAGTAGAGGCAGACTGATGGGTTAGAGGATATAGAGGAAGTAGAGGCAGACTGATGGGTTAGAGGATATAGAGGAAGTATAGGCAGACTGATGGGTTAGAGGATATACAGGAAGTAGAGGCAGACTGAAGTTAGAGGCAGAGGCAGACTGATGGGTTAGAGGATATAGAGGAAGTAGAGGCAGACTGATGGGTTAGAGGATATAGAGGAAGTAGAGGCAGACTGATGGGTTAGAGGATATAGAGGAAGTAGAGGCAGACTGATGGGTTAGAGGATATAGAGGAAGTAGAGGCAGACTGATGGGTTAGAGGATATAGAGGAAGTATAGGCAGACTGATGGGTTAGAGGATATAGAGGAAGTAGAGGCAGACTGATGGGTTAGAGGATATAGAGGAAGTAGAGGCAGACTGATGGGTTAGAGGATATACAGGAAGTAGAGGCAGACTGATGGGTTAGAGGATATACAGGAAGTAGAGACAGACTGATGGGTTAGAGGATATAGAGGAAGTAGAGGCAGACTGATGGGTTAGAGGATATAGAGAAGTAGAGGCAGACTGAGAGGATATAGAGGAAGTAGAGGCAGACTGATGGGTTAGAGGATGTTCTAGAATATAGTTGAAGTAGAGAGACTGATAGGTTAGGGATATAGAGGAAGTAGAGAGACTGATGGGTTAAAGGATATAGAGGAAGTAGAGAGACTGATGGGTTAGAGGATATAGAGGAAGTAGAGAGACTGATGGGTTAGAGGATATAGAGGAAGTGGAGAAACTGATGGGTTAGAGGATATAGAGGAAGTGGAGAAACTGATGGGTTAGAGGATATAGAGGAAGTGGAGAAACTGATGGGTTAGATGATGTTCTAAGATATGGAGGAAGTACAGCCAGACTGATGGGTTAGGGTTAGATATAGAGGAAGTAGAGTGATGGGTTAGATGATGTTCTAGGATATAGAGGAAGTACAGACAGACTGACTGTAGAGTAACTTACGCCTCCTTGTAGTATAGTATGAATGAGATGAGGTCTCTATAGTCTGGGGGTCTGTAGCGCTGCCAGGTCACTTTTGATACGGTTAGACATCGTACTGTTGGACTTGAACCGCAAGATCTTACTCTCACCTGGTGAACACAACCAATCACACAATTTACACAGCCTGTCTACCTGGCAACCAATCGTCCACAGTCAGCTCACCTGGAGAATACAACCAATCACAACAATCAGCCCTGATCCTACAAGTGCTTAGAAACATCGAATCAAACCAGCCCAT